>NC_058130.1:238806882-238881977 GCF_016433145.1 Gracilinanus agilis
TTTCTTTCTTTCTTTCTTTCTTTCTTTCTTTCTTTCTTTCTTTCTTTCTTTCTTTCTTTCTTTCTTTCTTTCTTTCTTTCCGTTACCCTCCATCTTAGAATGAATACTATGTATTGGTCCCAAAGTAGAAAAACAGTAAGGACTAGGTAATGGGGGGTTAAGGACTTGCCCAGGGTCAAACAACTAGGAAATGTCTGAGATCAGATTTGAACCCAGGATCTCCCGTCTCTAGATCTGACTCTCAATCCACTGAGCCACCCCGCTGTCCCCTGAGTGTTTTCTTAACATTTTACATTATTGTGGTCATAGTACATATTCTTTTCTTATTCCCTGAATCAGTTTTCTCAAGTCTCCCATAGTTTTCTGAATTCCTTGTGTTTATCATTTGTTATATAAAAATATTCCACCATGTTTACATGCTTCAATTTGTTGTCTAACCCAAAGGATAAGCATTCACTTATGTATTAGTTTTTTGTTATCACAAAAAAGTAATGGAGCATTCTTATAGCCATTGCTGCTGAGGGATGTTGAGACTGGTGGATTGTTTGAGCATGGAAATTCTTAACTGTGGTACCATGAGCCCCCGGGAGCCCTCCAGGTTGCCCAAGGAGGAGCGAACCAACCCAAATCAGGAAAACATAGTGGGGTAAAGCTTCCATACTGCTCAGTATGGAAAATAGACCGCACTTTCAGCCTGGATGAAATAGAGAGAACCATTCTCAAAAAGATAAAAAGTGCTACTATGAATATTTTAAAATACATGAGGTCTTTTAAGTGTCTTTGTTCTCCATGGGTTATATGCCTATCAATAGGGATCTGTGGTACCTATCTTGAAAACAGCTATTTTCTTTTTTGCTGGAACTGATAAAAAATAGTTAGAACAACTGGTACTATGTGTTGTGAAAGAGCAATAAATGTTTGGCATAATACCTCTGGTGAGGGTAGTCTACATCTTTAGAGGGAGAGGGATGTGCAAAGTAAACAATTATAGCTTAGTCTTTCTAAAAATTATTTTTCTCCTTGTCTTTTTAGTCCGGAAATTTGTCAGGACCTCTTTGTGGAGACGGTTTGATGCTGATGTCCATTGAATAGAAAAGAAAGCTGGTTTTTACCATCGGTATACCTCTTGGGAATGCATGCTAGTAAAATATTTGTGAGAGCAAGTAATTGTTTTGAGACTTATTTATGAGGCTGAGCTACACACAAATTCTAAGCCTATTTTTCAATTGACTTGTATAAAAGCAGTAACCATGATACTGGGAGAGGTTTCTGGCCTGTGATGATTCTCCAGTAACTATCTGCAATGGGACTACAAAACTTTTCACATGCTCATTTGCTTGTTTCCTTCCCTTCCCCTCCCTGCCAACCCTCTATTCTCCACCCAGCTCTATAAATGGGCACTGAAATTATATGGAAGCCCTGAATGATATTTGAACTTTCAAATGAGATGTGAATACAGATGACCTTCTTGTAAGAGTGGAACTAGCCCTGCAGACAAGCTTTAAAAATTGAGTGATGTGGCAGGGGCAGGCTAAGATGGTAAATGAGAAACTCATCTGGCAGTTTCTTCCAGCACCTCCTGGAACACATAGCAAGGGGATAGGAGCTTTATAAATGATCCACCTTGGGCTATTTCTTTTGAGCAGTTTATGGCATGTGGGGGGAGAAGGAGATTGGAGCCTGAGTAAATTGAACACTCTCTTTAGTGGTCAGAGAATATCCTTCTTCATTGGGGTGTTGGAAAAGGTAGATGTATATTTAAAGATTGAGCAATTTTCAAATTAGTATCTGCTGCTACCATCTGCTAAAGTCCTACTCTAATGCTTCATTGTGGTGCTAGGGAGATTCTGGGTTCTTGAAGCTTGGATGAGCCTCACCAAACTTAGGGAGGCTTTGAGAATGGTACAGCAAAACCCTGTATACCCATTACCAAAAGAATGGTTTACCAAATCCTAAAAAGGGCATGGCCATGAAATGATGAGCTTTTTCAGTTTTGGCTCTTCATGAAGATTCTCAGAATAGAGAGGGACAGTAATCTACTTTGGGTGGAAAAAAATAATCATGGAAGAAATTATAGACCCTGGAACTATCCAACTTCTTTTTTTTGTATACCACTTGGACTTTTGCATAAAAGCATAAAAATACCATATAATGAAATTCCCGTCTGGCTAGGTAGGGCCAGTCCTCTGTGATTTATGAAATGGGCACTGTTTATCTTTGTACCTTCTTCTAACCTCTCAAAGTATCCCCTGCTCTCATGGTTTCTTCTTTCAAAGAGGAAAACATCTGAAAAGATTATTAACACTAAAAATAGTCAGAATTCAATTTGTTATCTGTCCCAACCATGTTTACATTTTAAAAGACCAGGGGAAAAAATTAAGTCTACTATGAAAGTGTAAATAAGTAATGATAGAAATTCAGGCACCCAAGTCCTTAAATATCTTAGATCAGTGTCAGAATTTCTGTCATTAGTTATTTACACTTTCATGGTACACTTGATTCCCACCCCCCTCTCCCTGGTCTTCTTATGAGGAAGGAGAGTCTTGCTGCCCAGAATACTTAGAAATACTCTATAGGAGTTTTTAATCTTTTTTGTCAGTCTGGTGAAGTCTGTGGCCCTCTTTTCAGAATAACTGTTTTATATGAATAAAATAAATAACATAGAATTAGAAAGGCATTTGCTTATGTCGAAATATAATTATCAAAATATTTTTTAAAAGCCCAAGTTCAATAACCCAATTTAAGACTATGAAATTTGAGAAAGCTTTCAATGCACTCACTATATATGTTTGTACATACACATAGGCATACATTCACATATGTATTCATATATGTAGATGTGTACATACATGTGTATGTATATAAAATTGAGGCGTGACAGCAATGAAAAAACTAACAGATAAAAGATATCTCTTTCCACAAATTGCACTCCAGGAATGAGAGGAAGGTGCTGGGACAAAGGCCACTTCAATACTTGGTTTTTGCTAAAATCTGAGACTGGAGAGGGCTCTCTGGGAGCTGCTATTGTGGGCTTCAGGTGCTAAATGCCATCAGCACAGTTAGGGTGGCTTAATAGATAGAGAACTGAACTTGGAATTCAAGAGATCTGGGTTTAAATGATAGCTATATGAAGTAGGACTTCAGTTTCCTTCCTATAAAACGGGAATACCGTCTTCCTTCATAGGGCTGTTGTGATAATTAATTGAGATAATACACGTAAAGTGTATTGCAAACCTTACTATTTTTGTGACTGTTGGTGGACCAACATTTCCCAGGTGAATAATGACAGAGCTGTTTGAGCATATTATTCATCAGTTGTAGAATATTCCTTATTGGCTTTAAATTCATTAATCATTCATCATGGCCTGTCTGTTAGGTAAGTCTATTCCATTATTTTCATTTAACAGATGGTAAAGTGAGAGTTGAAGAGGAGAAATTACTTGACCAAATTCATGCAGTAAGTCAGGGGCAGCAGACATTTCCTGCTTGTTAATTCTTTGCTTTGTCTATGGAGATGCACTAGTAGTTGAGTTTGTACTAAATATAAAACTCTAATGATATTCAAGCAATTTGGAAGTAAGTTATTTCATGCCTTCAAATGGGTTTAACATATTTCCCCCCTAAACTTGTTATCTTTATAGCAGGAACCTTAGAAGCAACAAAATCCAACCTTCATTGAGAACATGAATGTTGTTTAGAGCATCCTTGGCAAGTGGCATCTTCCATTTCATCTGTCTTCTAGAGATTATTATTTCTATTGACAAAAACTCTCATCATATAAAACACCTTTCCTGTCAGTAACTCTATTAAAACTCCTTCTTGGTTTTTATTTAGACTATGATAAAGTGAATTGGAATCTCCTTCAGCAATATTTAAATTGTCTAATGACAATTACTAATTACAATTGACTAATATTACAAAATTTCAGAGCTGTAGAGGACCTCAGTAGCCACCTGACCGGACTTGTACCAAAAAGAATCCCCTCTACAGCATATCCCATAAGTAGTCATTTAGCCTTTGTTTGATGATCTCAAGTACTCAAGTGTAGGGGAACCCCTCCTGAAGCAGCTTGTTTCAGTTTGGAGTAGGGACCCATAACTCATTATTATTCAGATATCTTTTATACTTGCTAGCAAAAAAAATGGTTGGTATGTGTTAGACATGGGTCTCGTGCCAACACTCTTTTAGAAATGTGATGTTGGGACAGAAATGGGACACTCACAAGGCATTGAACAATTAATCAAAGGAAGTTTACTTTGCTCTAACAGAACAAGGATATGCAACAAGGATTTCAGTGGCACTAATTCTCTGGATCCGGCCAATCCTTATCTCCATATGGAAACCCATCAGGTCTGCAGAGCAGAGTACCAGGACAGTATACAGTGACTCACATAGTCTTCAGAAATCCACCATGGAATAAGAGAAGTAGAGCCAAGATGGCAGAGCAGAGCAGAGAAGCTCAAAATCATCATGAGAATCCTCTCCAATCAATCTTAAAATAACACCACAAAACGAATACGGGAGTGAAAGAACCAACATGGAGAGTGTGTAAAAGAGGATTGCACTGAGAGAAAAGGAAAGGGAGAGACAGAATGTTGTCAATTATATAACATGAAGAGGCATGAAAAATTATGGGGAGGAGAGAATGAGGATGGTGACAGACAATGCTTAAATTTTACTCTCATAACTGGCTCAGAGAGGGAAAAATAAATATACTCATTGGGGGTATAGAATTCTATCTTACTCTACAGATGGGGAATAAGACAATGGAAGAGGGAGGTAACTGGAGGGAAAGGAAAGTGGGGGGCGGGTGGACAAAAAGAAAAACCCTGGTGAGGAGGAACATAGTGAAAGGGAATAGAGCAGGTTTAAAAGGGGAAAATAAGATGGAGGGCAATACACAGGTAGTAATCATAACTGTGAATGTAAATGGGATGAACCCACCCATAAAACAGAAGCAGAGAGCAGAGTGGATTAAAAAAGAGAATCCTACGATATGGTGTTTATAAGAAACACATTTGAATCATGGTGACACAAACAGATTAATGGTAAAAGACTGGAGCAGAATATATTGTGCATCATCTAAAGTTTAAAAAAAAAAACACCAGGATTATGTAACTGTGGACTGAAATTTGCAAAGGGGAGCAGGCAGCTGGAGTTGGAAGGGACCCTGAAACAGCCCTGCAGAATGTTGGCCATTCAGAATTTTGTTTGGGAGGTGCCCGCAGCAAGAGGAGTTTGGCGGAGTCTTTCACAACTGTCACTTTACTCTTGACTGGACTGGGACCCTGAGGGGTTGGTTCTTTGGTTGGGAGGTTTTGATTTTGGGTGGATCCTGAGTGAATTGAGCTCCTCTCTACTTTTATTAGTGATTATTGGGAGATCACAACTACTAACATCAATTCCTACTATCTTCATTTATCAACAAAGAAGACATTGAACAGTAATTCTCCAATTTGGCTGGAGAGCTCAAACTCCTGGGGGTGTGGGCTTGAATGGGGGGGGTCCCTTCCCTGATCCTGCTTGAATCCATTTATCCTGTTACTTTCCTCTGATATTATTTTAGAAATATTTGATAGGAGATTGTAGGGGGAAGAGAGAGTGGGCTACTATGACCAAGCCACAGAAGAAGTCCAGAGCTGCTCTCTTGGGGAGAAGACATAGCTGATAGTGAAGTTCATCTTTTCCCACCTTCCTTGATTCCCCTATACCTTTTCCCCTGTACCCTGAATTTATTTTACCATTTAATAAACCCCTGATAGTTTGATACTTAAAGTCTGGAGCAGTTACATTGAGGGGGGAAGTGACTGATCTGGTGGCTGAGGGGCAGACCATTACCTGACTCCATTTTGAGGGGTAAAGCTACTGGAACTTAGGAGTTGGGGGAGGCTTGTCTCAACATTGCTCGTTCTGAGGGTGGGATCCAACCCATAGGGGTCACAACTGAACCCCAACACCTTCCTTCAATATCACCTCTATAGCTTTGCCAGTTTGGGGAACCTCTTTGAGTTTGTTCTCTCATAGGTCTTCCCAGGGGTGAGGGTGAGTGAGAGTTGATCTGACCCATTGAAAGCTAACAAGGGGGGGAGTCTAGATACACCCCCCCCACCATCAATACTCACCCCAAATACAATTAGCAATCATGATATCAGACAAAGCTAAAGCAAAAAATGATACTAATAGCAATGCAATGATCAAGAACAATCCCATGGAACTTAAGAAAAAGAATGTTATCTATTTCTGGAGAAAGAACTATGAGAATAGAAATGCAAAAGAAAAACATATGATTTATCACTTGGTAATATGGGTGTATGATTTGGGGTTGTGGTTTCTAAAAGATTATTACAAATGCAAATAATATGAAAATAGATTTTGAGTGATAAGACATGTATAAACCAGTGGAATTGCTTGTCAGTTCTGGGAGGGGGGAGGCAAGAGGGGAGAGAGAGAACATGAATCATGTAACCATGGAAAAATATTCTGAAAAAAAAAAAACTTAAAAAAAGAAGAAAAAATCCACCATGTCAGAGGGGCCCCAACTCTCCTAGGGTGGGACTTTGGGTGCCCTTAGAGGACCAAGAAGACATATCAAGGAAGCAGGGAACAATGAAGTCAATGAAGTTGAGGGGGAGCCATTTTGCCCATTATTAGGTAGTTTTGTTTTGTCACAGGAGAGGGGGAGCCAAGCCATTGGCTTAACTGATGTTGCAGGGATACTGGTAGATATGAATCCTATCATAGTGTGGTAGAATAAAGAGCCTACTTCCTTAATCACCTTACTCTAAATGATTTAATAATGCTTCCCGGCCTGTCTCACTAGGATGGTGTACCTACTATAAAAAAGCTTATTAGATATTAGAAAGGAGTTAGGATAGCAGAGTGTGATCTGGTAGGGAGCAGGTAATTGTTTTTAGTAAAAAAAAAACAGATTCTGTCATGACAAAGATATATAACAGGATGATCTAGGAGAGGTCAGTCTGGTACTCTACTAAGGGGGGGAGCACTAATGTACTTGGGGAAAAACCCAAACCATAGCGATTTATTCCAGTCCCCAAAGGAAAGAGAGAAAGTAGGAAGACAAAAGGGGGTCCTTTTTAACCCTGGCTGAGAAAGGAAGTTTTTTTGATCGTCTCACTTATTCCTAAACTCACAAATTCCCTAACAGAACAGATGCAAAGAACTAGACTGTACTGACATTTGCAACCAGTATGAAGTGAAGACATTCAGCTAAAGAGGAGCATTTATTTATGAAGCAAGTTAGTCAGTGTCCTGCAATGAGTCTAGTGCCTCATTGCAGAGCATTGTAAAGAGACGGAGTAACTTTTTTGATTCAGAAACAGGAGAGCAACTTAAGTGCCAACTACACAAATTGCTTGTGTTAACAAATTTGTTCTTCGTTAACAAATTCAAGGCTACTGATTTTTATATTCATTTTACTAATGAAAATATCCCTAGAAAGGGAAGAGTGACATTTAGTTTGGAACAGTGCACAGTAAACAATAAGGGCCTAGGACAGAGCAAGCCAAAAGGCTGTTAGAAGATGCAACCTTTGAGGAAAGATTCATGAGAAAACAACAACAAACACACATGTTCAACACACACACACTCACGCTCGCGCGCGCGCGCGCGCGCACACACACACACACACACACACACACAAAACCTCTTGCTTACCTTAAAGCTTCCTTTTAATACCATATATTAAGGGTTAAATAACTTAACAGGCTGATCAATCATTGCAGCTTCTCATGTTAATGGAACTGAAATTATAGCAGGTGACAGGTAGGTAAAAGCAAGAAAAAGAAGCCTGACATTCTAATAGATGGTTACATTCTTCCATGAGAAATCAAGAAAAGTGGGATATCCTCTTCTTTTTTTCCTGGCACATTTTAGAAATGTTATAGCACATGCATATAATGGAGAATATAATATGTCTATGTAGATAATATGCAATCAGTAATGGGTAACATGCATACTATATAGTGGGTAATATAACGTAAATTATAATTGTTATGCAATAAGAGGTGACAAATATGAGGAATTCTGAGAAATGTGGGGAGATTTATATTTGGTGCAGAGCAAGTAAAATCAAGGGAACAATATACATAATGGCCAAAATAATGTATGTGAAAAATGAATAAAAGGAAATAAAACTATGGATGATAGAGAAAATCAGTGCAGGTGATGGGAAAGAGATCATATAACAACTTTGTCCCAGAAGAGAAGCAAGGGACAAGTAGGGCAAAAGTTTGTATACATGTTGAAAGGGTTTCTTTATCAGGCGCACTTGCTTGTTTTTCCTTATTATGAAGGGAGTGTTCACAGGGACAAGGGGTAAGTGGGAAATGACTGTGATATAGGAAAAAAAGGCATCAGGAAAACTTTTTAAAAATACAAAGATAAAAAGCTGAATTCATCTTCTTAAAGTAGGTGAATAATGATAATTAATAATGATCAGTGCCTTTTAATGTTTTCAAAGCGATCTATAAATATTATACCATTTGATCCTCACCACAATCCTGGGAGTTAGATGCTATTATTTTCCTTATTTTCTAGATGGAAAAATTGAAGCAGACTGAGGTTAAGTGACTTTTCCAAGATCAAAAAGTCAATGTCTAAAGCTAAATTTGAACTTAGACCTTCCTGACTCCAGGTAGAGCATCCTATCTACCGAGGTGTCTTCCTATACTACAATGTTGATATATAGCATTATACTTTATTAATTAGCTTATCTGGAAAATTAATAATGCCAGTCTAGGGTCAGGGACTTATGTGCTTCACTTAAGAATGCTTTACCTCTTTATCTTGGACCAGACAAGAACAGGCTTGATGACAACTGACTTTTTTTTTCTTATCTGGTTTTCTCAAAGCAGATTCTTTCTTATCTGGTTTTCTGAAAGAAATCCTATTAAAAATTGTTTCATTTACTTCTTGAAGCATGAACTTGTTGAAATGCATGTATGTTAGGCCTACCTAACAGTTAAGATTTTTCCACATTTATAATTTGATACTTAATAAACAATCATAATAGGTTGGCATGCCAAAATACATGAAGAATCTCCATAAATTAAACACAATTATACTTATCACCTTTATTTTGCCCTTTTCACTGATTTGTACAATTTTTCAAACTTGTATCTTCTGGACATAAATTTTAAGATAGTATCTTTTTAAAAAATCATCTTGGTGCACACACACAGCTAATCTGATTCTGAGAAACTTAATATAATTCCTCTTCTGGAAAAAATGTGCAAGTAATGTTGATTTTAATATAGATTACTACATTTATCAGCTATAATTTTTCACTGCATGAATGATTTGCATTTTCCTGAATCTTGCAAGGGAATAGCATCACAGAGGAGGTGAAATCTCTGCAGTATCTATATCTCATAGTAAAGGAAGATACCAAAATTACTGTTACAGAAAGAGAAAACTAACTCAAGAAAGTCATTGGAAGATTCAATTCCATTCATTTCAGGGCAATTCAAGAAGCATTTGTTCATATTTGCAAAATATATGCTTCGTTTAGACTTGGAGTTAGTTCTAGATGGAATCCAAGATCAAAACCTTCATTTTAAAGATCAAACTGTGGCCCAGAAAATTCAAGTGGTTCCATCAAAATAATAAAGGCTAACACTTAGAAAATTCTTTCAAAGTTTTGCCAACTGTTTCCCTCCTTCCAACATTATCCTGTGAGATGGAGTGTATAAGTATTAGTACCTTTCAGATGAAGAATATCAGAGAGACTGTGAATTGTTGACACATCAGGCAAATGAGAGACAAAATTTAATGCCAAAATTTCTGACTCTATAACCTGGGCTTTTTCCATCTACCTTATTCTTTCCCAGAAAAATAATGTTGAAGGCTGGTATTACTATTATCACTTCTTTGATTTTGGACTTTATAGGAAATTAGTATAACGATACTAAAACAACATTCACTTTTTGTAACGTAGTTGTCTGTACTTGGCGTGTTCCTTGTCCCTACATTTGCTCAGTTAAGAAAAGCTGCCTTTTGTTTTCAAGTAAGATTCATTTCCATAAAAATTTCCCCCACTTATAAATCAAGCATTTTCTTGTTGTTTTTTTATTCATCAAATCACTGTAACAAAGATGTAAAAAAGAAGGAAAAAAGCAAGAAATGCAGTTTAGCAAAACAAACCAATACCTCAGTCATATATGACACACATAATGTTCTATGCCCATAGTTTCCTCCCTCTTCAAAGAAAGGAGAAAGGTCCATTTTATCAACTTTTCTTTTGGTAATTCTAACTATACCACAAAATGTTTTGTTTTACTGTTTTTTTTCTATTTATATTTCTGTACTTGTGTATATTACTTTTCTCGTTCTACTTTCTGCATTAGTCCATATTGATCTTCCCATGGTTCTCTATATTCTCCATTTGTGTCACTTCTTAAAGACATTGTGAATTTTTATTTTTGCTTTTTGTGACAATGTGGTTGCAACTCCTGATTTTTTGGAATCTCCTGGTACATAGTAAATTTTGTTCCAGTCACTTATTTTAATTCTGCACATGTCTTTTTTAAAGCTATATTTCTTACATATAAAGCACATTTTACATCCTATTATTTTACCTATCCTGCAATTCTCTTTTATTTAGTTCATTTGAATTTTGATTATTAGGCTTGGGTTTTCTTCCATTTATTTCTCTTGGTTTGTTTTAATTTCCTTCTTTTATGTTAATAGTTTATTTCTGCTATTAGCTTACTACTTTGGTGTTAATTTATTCCTATAGGCCAGTGATTCTGGGCGCTACTGCCCCCTGGTGGGTGCTGTAGCAATACAAGGAAGCGGTGATGGCCACACTTTTTTTGTATTACATTCTATTCTGATTTCAATAAATAGTTTCATAATTTCCAGGGGGCGCTAAGTAATTTTTCTGGAAAGGGGATGGTAGGCCAAAAAGTTTGGGAACCACTGCTATAGGCTATCTCCATCTTTTCCCACTCCTATTTATTTCATGCATTCTAAGATCCTTGAATTCATTTAAATGATTAATTTATCTTTTTTTTTTAAATTTTTTTTAAACCCTTAACAAATGTTTGGTGGAAGAGTGGTAAGGGTGGGCAATGGGGGTTAAGTGACTTGCCCAGGGTCACACAGCTGGGAAGTGTCTGAGGCCAGATTTGAACCTTGGACCTCCTGCTCTAGGCCTGACTCTCAATCCACTGAGCTACCCAGCTGCCCCCTAATTTATCTTTTTTTCTTATTTCTTGTTTTCTCTTTTCCCACCTCTTCTTCACCCTAGCCTTTTCTTTCTCTGCCAAGCTAAGTATGTAGTTCAAAGTGTGCTGTCTCACACCAACTTCTTAGTCTAAGTAAATTTGTTCTGTCAGTAACCTTCTGCAAGAAGTCTTCTTTTACTTTGTCCTCTATACTTCTTGTTAACGTTAGTCTATTCTAAATTTTATTCAGAGATTATCCTTTTCTGCTTGTTATTTTTTTATTTTTTTCATAAGAACCATTAGAAGTATTCTAGAATATCAAATGTGAAATCCTTCTCTCCAGTTTTTATTTGATCACATTAGTATTGTTATCCTTGCCTTCCTTTTTTTATCTTTGTGCCTTACTTTTAGAAAAATTGATTCATGAAGGAAAAATGCTGAATAAAAACAGTAGTGTGTGTGTGTGTGTGTGTGTGTGTGTGTGTGTGTATGTGTGTTTACTCTGTATCTTAAGTCATTAAGCTTGCTCTGACCACTGGATTCACCATGATCATTCAAAACTGTAGGATATGCCATATCTGGTTCTATATTGGTCCTAAAGCCTTGGAGGCCAACTGTCTTTGGGGACAAATATAGCTTCTCTTTTGAGTTGGGATGATTCTATGAAGTATAGTTCCTTCTTGGGAAAGTGTCCCAATGTGCAAATTTCCCCCAGATGAAGCCTATTATGAAGTTCCTGGTTTTCCTTCATTACCCATAATTTTATTTCCTTTGAGCGATTTTCCATATACATTGCTGCTGTGATCATTATGTTAATTGGTCCCTTGATTTTACTTATATTATTCTGTATCAGTTCTTACAAATCTCCCTATAATTCTCTGAATTCCTCATATTCGTTGCCTCTTATTGCACAACAATATTCCATTATGTTCATATACCATTAGAACTACATAATGCATATGCCATTATAACTAGACCCTTTCTAAAGAGTACCAGGAAAAGAAGAGATTATCCAACTTTCCTTGATTTCCCCTGGGAGAATATAACCATCTATTATACTGTCAGGTTTCTCTTTCTTACTTCTTACCTACCTGCCACTTGCTATAATTTCAGTTCCATTATTGTGAAAAGCTGCAGTGATTGATCAGCATGTTAAATCATTTAGCCCTTAATGTATGGTACTAAAAGGAAGCTTTTAGGTAAGCAAGAGTAATTTTATTTTTTCTCTTTTTCTAATGAACCTTTCCTCATAGGTCCTATTTGCTAACGTAAGCCATTTCGGTTGCTCTATCTTCTATCTTAGACTCTTAAAAAAAAACCACCCTTATTTTCCATCTTAGACTCAATGCTGTGCATTCGTTCTCCTCCAAACCGGATGCCATTCTTCTCCGCGTACCAGTAGTTTCATTTGTAAAATGAATATAAGAATCAGTCGTCTTGAATTTGCTAACCTAGAGCAAGTGCACAGCAGCAATTTCCTTAGTTGTTATTTAAATTGCTACCCAGTTGCTGAACCCTCCTGGCCCAGAAAACTTTTCATCCTGGAGGATTCGCTTCAACCCCGAAACACCTTGGAAATGCCCTCTGTTCCAGGAGCCTCTCTGTCTGATGGGGAGGGTGGAGGCCTCTTCCAAGAACCTCCATATAAAGAGGGCACCCACATAATCTGAACTTTTATTTCCCAAGGGATATTATATAAATTTTTATACCATCATTGTTCAGAAAATGACATATCTGAAACTTTCCACTCAAGTAAATGGGATCATCATTTAACAAGTCTGCTGTAGTGGAAGCCACAGAGATCCAGAGGGCTATGGCATCCACACAGAAATGTTTTTTCTTCCTTTTACCTGGGCAAATTTATCTTGTATTGTTCCCCTTCTAATCTAGAAACAAATTTCTAAATATGAGCTATATATCCCTTCTAATCTCAAAATCCTTAGAATATTTGCCCCACGGTTGGCCTTTCTCAAGCAGGTGGATCCAGGTACAGACAGAGAATATATTGAGGGACCCCAAAGGTGTTTCTGTGAGACCAGCCTCATATTTTTGAACTATTCTGCTAAATTGAACAAGGAATGGTGTTTGGGAGTGTGTGCGCCTGTTTTTATGCAGTCCTATTCCTGATAACATTCTGTGTTGTGATACTTCCCCCAAGAGATTCTTTATGAACTTAAAAAAGTTTCAAATATAAAGGTTATATTATCAACAAATGGTAGCTTGAAAGAACTAAATAGGATTATGAAGATTATCCTTCTTTAACAATGCCTTAAATTTTTATCTCCTTATCCTTTCCTCATTGCTTTCTCTCTCAAGACATTATGGTTTATTGTGTCTCCACTAGGTACCTTGCATGTGATTTACACACTGAATGGACCTGCTTTCAGAGCAAGTTAATGATATAATATCCCTATTTATATTCAGAGCAGTCAACACTTTCTAGCTCTCAGAATAATAAAACCACCTGCATTTAATATACATGGAAAAATGGGAAGGCAAATAGCAGATATGGCACAATCAGATAAGTGTAATCAGATAAAATATCACAATATTATAGCAGATCAGCATCTGGTAATGACTTGAATTTTAAAAGACTGACAAACAGCATGGCCTAAAGCAATCAGGCAGGCCTCATTCGGAGCTACTTATCCCAGATTGGATTGCTCTTCTCATATGTTTCTGGCAGATTAAACATTCAAGGTTTCTTATTTTAACTCTTCCAGCTCTACATTGTATCTGTGGAAAACACACACACACACACACACACACACACACACACACACACACACACACACACACACACACACAAAACAAAACCATAGGTTGTGTTTCTTTCAGGTCCACAATGAAAACAAAAACAAGTGACATAGCTAAGAACCAAAGCCTAGAAGAAGCATTTCAGATTTGACTACATTTATAATAGCTGTTCAATCTCTCTTTTTCTTAAAGTCTAATGTCTGCTTCTGTATTTGTTAGTAAGGTTTCTTTCTTGTCTTCTAACTACTGGAAATGATGAATTAAGGGAAAAAAACTGATTTTTTTCCTGATAGCTTTTTCACTTGGGTAATTGGCAGCTAGCAACTGTGTTCATCCTAGATTTGAATCAGTCTCCATTGAACTAAACAATAATGGCTAACATTTATAGCATTTATTATGTTCTAGGCACTGCTCTAAGTGCTTTAGAATGATTATCTCATTTGATCCTCACAACAACCAAGTGAGATAAGGGTTATTATTATCCCCATTTTACAGTTGAGGCAAATGGAGGTGAAATGGCTTAAACTTCTTAAAAGAGTCACAGAGCTAGTCAAGTATCTGAAGCCAAATTTGAATTTGGTTCTTCCTGACTCTAGGTCTGATGCTGTATCCACCATGCCATCATGTATGTATACATATATACTCACTCACAATATATGTTACATATTATAAACATGTTACATTTATAACTAGAAATAGAGAATATGTTATATATCATCACATCAAATTGTACATACGTGTGCATGTATGCAGACTATATACACACACAAAATATATGTATATGTACAACATATGCATGTTATATATAAATGTGTTATTAAATATAATGTATTATATCATATATTATTATAGATAACTATCTATAATGTATTAGACATGATTATAGACATGATATTACACATATTATATATTATAGTATATTGCCTATTATAATATTATACATAATGTATTCTATTACACATATTCTATCACACTATAGTATACATTATTATAGATAATGTATTTTATTACTGATAATATATTGTTATATATGATATATTACACATGTAATATATATTATAGTTAATATGTCATATAAATATGTATTATGTATAAACAAATAACACTGTGTGTTATATATTATAAACATGTTACATTTATAACTAGAAATAGAGAATATATTACATATAATATCATATTAAATTATACATCCTGTATTAGAAACTCCCACGGCTCCAATACTCATGACCCAGACTCTTAAGGAGTTCTTCCCTAAATTACTTCATTACAAGTGTGCATGTATGTAGACTATACACATACATACTAAATATATGCACACATACAATATACACCCCTCCCCCACATATATAGTATATCCATACCTGTATACTATGTATAAGATATGTTATGGATTAAAAGGGAAATATGAAGGCTGCTAATTAATGAGGCTAGTATTTGAGGGCTCTCTGGGTGATATGAGCTGGGTCTTCAGGCAGGGAAGGCTATCTCTTAACACAGAGCAACTTAGGGCAGCCAGAAATTGTGAGAGCCTGGCTGAAGATTTATTCAGCCTCCTGCTGTTATTCTAAGCTCCCTTGAGGGAAGGAGTAAAGAGGCCCCTCCCTTCTGGAGAACAAATCCCAGCATACAGGAAGAGGAAGCTAATCCACTTCCTGCCCAAGATGGATGCCTGGTTTAGCCCTCAAGAAATAAAGAAAGTGATTCTTTTCCTCTTCAGCCTTTGCCCTACTACTCCGTACAATGATTCACCAGAAGCTCTTTGTATAAAAGCCAAAGGGGTTTATTAAAGCCAAGGATAAGCTGAGGGAAAAGAGTTTGAGATCTGGTAACTGCTGCTGGGGAGAAGCTGGTGCTAGGGGAGGGTCATAGAACAAGGGGTCAGGCTGAGGGAGGCCGGTTCCTACAGTCAGGGATAATTTCACTGCCCTGAGGTAATAAAATTTGGCAGATTACTAGATAAGGTGATGGTTTGGTTTAGGTTGTCCCTGCCTGCCTATAGAAGCTAGTTCCCACAATTTCGACCCACCAAAATACCCTCCTCCCAGGGCCCAGTGGGGAAATCCAGGGAATAGCAGGATGTCAAGGGAGAGGTCCAGGGAAATCAGGCAAAGCCCCCAAAGCGAAAGGCCTCTCAGTTGGTTCTGCAGGAATATTTATACTCCCAGGCTCCAAAGGTTTTTGCCATGAGACCAGGGTCAACATTCCGTTCCTTCCAAATGTCAGGGCTGCTACAGTTGGTTAGCAAAAGAAGAGCTTTTGCTGCAACCCTACATTACAAATATACACATACAATATATAGGCACACACATATACACACACTATATATATATATATATATATACCCATGATATATACTCACAAATGCACACATATACTATATATCTATACGTGTGTCTATGCACATATACAGAGACAGACACATGCATCTTCCAGTTTTCAGAGACTAGGGACTGGGCAAGATGAACATTGTGCTTGGAACTTGTTTTAAAGAAAAGGAAAAAAGAAAGTTGCTCCTCTGAATGCTTGTGATCCTTGTGATTAAATGATGCTCCTTCTAATGCCTGACAGCACACAGGCATCTGCCGTGGNTTTGCCATGAGACCAGGGTCAACATTCCGTTCCTTCCAAATGTCAGGGCTGCTACAGTTGGTTAGCAAAAGAAGAGCTTTTGCTGCAACCCTACATTACAAATATACACATACAATATATAGGCACACACATATACACACACTATATATATATATATATATACACCCATGATATATACTCACAAATGCACACATATACTATATATCTATACGTGTGTCTATGCACATATACAGAGACAGACACATGCATCTTCCAGTTTTCAGAGACTAGGGACTGGGCAAGATGAACATTGTGCTTGGAACTTGTTTTAAAGAAAAGGAAAAAAGAAAGTTGCTCCTCTGAATGCTTGTGATCCTTGTGATTAAATGATGCTCCTTCTAATGCCTGACAGCACACAGGCATCTGCCGTGGCTTCGGAGCGGCTCCAAGCACAGCTCCCTCCTGTACCGGCTGCTTACTAGGCACGTCGAGGGGATGAGCTGTTCCGCTTTTCTTGACTAGGACTTCCTGGGCGGTGATGCTCCAGGAAAGCAGCTGTCCTGCCTGACATCTTTTAGATCAGCTCCTTTCCTCCTAATTACTGCTAGTTGTGTTTTGACTTTCACAGGCACCCAACTGCACTGACTGCTGCACCCTCAGGGAATAGCCGTATTATCCACTTGCTTGCTCTTAAACTACCTCTCATGTTCCCTCTTGGTCTTTAGAAGAATTAAAAAAGGCAGTGGTTGTTCATGGTACTAGCCTGTGGCTTCTAGTAAATGCAGCACCAGGTAAAATGTTGGGAAGAGATGCTTTTGCTCTAAAGAGTGGCCTCCAAAGTAGCCAATAAGACCTGCCTCCCGCAGATATGGGACCTATCAGAGGACAGAAAGATGGTTTGCCTCCCACCTTTGCCCTGGCAGCCTTGATACAATCCTATCAGCCCTTATCCTTAGACATCCTCCAGCTCTCCTTCCTCTTCCTCCAGGCAAGTTCCCAGCCATCACCATTACTGTCTTCAGCATTATCTTCTCAGGGCTGTTATAACCTAAGGGCACCAATTTAATTAAAAAAAAAATTTTTTTTTCAGTTCCAAAGTTTTTCCCCTATCCCCAAGCCCTTTCCTGCCCATTGATACCCATTATATGCATGAAGTTGTGCAAAGCATATATCCACATTAGTGATGAAGCACCACCCTTAAAGCTACACAAATGTTATTGAGAAAATCCTTACCGATTCTGCCATATGCAGTCTATCTCATGGCAATGCCTAATGCCCCTGGAAGGGGTCGTTCTGGCCCCAGGGCAGAGACCATCTCACTCATTTTCCTTTTGTGTGGGACAGAATGTTACCCAAGGTAAGCAGGCATGGGTGGGTTACAACATACATGAGAGTTCTTATTGCATTCTCTTTGGTCCCAAATTCACCCGTCTTTCGAACTTTCTTATTTCTGCCCAAGTTTTTTTTATTATCTTTAGGCCGCCTTTGGGGCAACTTTGCGATCTTCAATTCCTCCTTCACCCATATAGACAATGAATTGCGAAATCCTGTTCCTTCTACCTCTAAACACTACCTTTTACCTTGCTGTAGGGCAGTCTTCTCCTAGTGTTCTTCCTAACACAAGTCTTTCCCTTTACAATCTATTCTCCAACCAGCTACCATTGTGATTTTCCTAAAACATGGCTCAAGGGGCTTTCTGTTGACTCTAGGATTAAATAATATTTAATTGAATGAAATAATGAAATAATACTTCAGCCTTTTGAAATCTCTATTTTTGCTTAAATTTTATAATCACTTAGTTTTTAGTACAATAGTATATATCATTTATATAATGCTTACAATTGACATACATGCTAAAATTTTTTTTTCACTTAGGTGGATGTGTGATTAAAAAAAAAGAGAACAAGTTTCAACCATTTCCCTTAAAATTAAAGCTAAATGTGGAGGCTCTTTGTTGCAACTATAGCTCCTTTGGCTTGCCAGGAAAACCACAGATTTATCTTAATGATTAAAGTGAAGAGTGGGAATAATTTGTTTATTCCCTCTTCTGTCTTTGTCTGTCTCTCTCTGTCTCTGCCTTTGTCTCTCTCTTTCTGTCTCTGGCTCTCTGTCAGAATCTATGATTTCCTCTCTGGAGATTGCTCAATGTTGAAAGTCCCTTCAATGATGCATATTAGCAAACCATTTATAGTTTATAGTCCTTGAGAGTCACCTAGGGAAACTGAGAGGATATTTGGCTTCTTCACAGTCATTTGACTGGTATGTATAAGGGGCAGGTTTTTAGTGTAAGTCATCCTAATTCTGAAACTGTTTTTCTGTCTGCTTCATCATGCTATCTCTCAAAATCAGTTTTTTCCAAATATTTAAAATCATATAATACATCTGATTAGCTGAAAAAAATTCCTTGGATTTCCCTGCTCTACACTTTTGGCTTTTTGGAAATGCATTGATTAAAGTTGAAAATTTATTGATCAAAATTTAGTTTTCTTGTACATTTTGGTGATCAATTGTTTTTCTGGCTCTGTATACCTGCCCCTTTATCAGTTCATAAAGTCTTCCTAAATTTCTCTGAATTCTTTATAGTCTTCATTTCGTATTAAGCAATAATATTCAATTAATTCACAAAGCATATATTTTTTCAGACATCCTCAGTTAATTGGCATCCACTTTTTTTATAGGAGGTCTTTCCCTCTGTTTTTTGACCTCCTTGGAGTTATATTCTTAAAAAGT
The DNA here is from genome assembly GCF_016433145.1 of Gracilinanus agilis. NCBI lineage: Eukaryota > Metazoa > Chordata > Mammalia > Didelphimorphia > Didelphidae > Gracilinanus > Gracilinanus agilis. The sequence goes on from NC_058130.1 coordinate 238,826,124, forward strand.
GTTTGTATATATGTAAGATATGGAACCTATATTGGCTAATTCTCTCTTTCATTTGACATATAAGCCTAGGAAGAGGAATATAGAACCTCTGGTTTGTGTTATTTGATTATATCACTTCCACATCCTCCTTGCCAGTGATTTCCAGGCCATTATTTTCTCCTTCTTCAAAGATTGACAACTGACTCAAAATCTTCCTCTCCAGCACAATTTCTATATTCACCCTTAATGATTTTAATATTCATATTCATGACCATCAAAATACCCTGGCTTCCATGTTTATCATACAACTCATTTCCCACCATCTGTTGTCTCCACTGTACCGGAGCCATGCACATCTTATTAAGAAATGACCATTTGGGGGCCGCTGGGTAGCTCAGTGGATTGAGAACCAGGCCTAAAGACAGGAGGTCCTAGGTTCAAATCTGGCCTCAGATACTTCCCAGCTGTGTGACCCTGGGCAAGTCACTTGACCCCCATTGCCTACCCTTACCACGCTTCTGCCTTGGAGCCAATACACAGTATTGACTCCAAGACGGAAGGTAGGGGTTTAAAAAAAAAAAAAAGAAATGACCATTTATTTACCCTGATCACTTTATAGATCTTTTCATGACTGAAAACTATTCCAAGATCTTGAAATCTAAAATTCCCTTCTCTGATCCTAATTGCCTATTGTTCTACCTCTCTTACTCCTTCATTTTCCCCAGAAGTTGCTTTTCACCCTTGCCTCACTCTCTGTTTCTTCATTCTTAGTCTGTTGTTTAAATCCCTTTAAATTCTTCTGGTCTTTCTTTTCTACCAACACCACACTGACCTTTTATTCAACAAGTCGAACAAAGCATTGTCCTTCACCCTTATATCCTCCCTCTACTTTCTTACCTTCTCTGAAGTGAATTGAAAAAACAAATACATTGAAAATATAGAGTATATCCTTAGGAAAAGATTTTGTCACAGTCTAAAACAAAGGTAGCACAAACTCCTAGCAATGTTATATGAAATGAAAAGTTGTAACTTTTCTTCACTAGTATAAAGTTATGCCAGTGTGTTCAGCTTTGGGGATGACATATGAGTATATTCAGGAAGAAGGAAATCGTCTCCTTTATCGCTTTTTTCTCTTGAATATTGACATTTCTTAGGTACTAAATGTAACTGCTTTGAAGCCAACTACTGTCCCTGAATTCTAACTACGATTATTAAACTCAGGTTACCCAAGTTCAACTCCATTAAAGATTCACATACCTAAAATCTAAAACAGGTATAGTCTAAGCCTGACGAATGAGAAATACCTCAATCTTCCTTTGAGCCTACTAACTGTGCTTTCAGGCAAGTCATTTAACTTTCAGTCTTCCCATTAAAACACGGGAGGAAATATTGCTTCTTAGCTTAGCTGTTAAAACTCATTTGTTATTAGCAAAATTTCCTAGAAATGTTTACATTTCTGTCATTCTGTATGATGTAGACCACCAGAAAAGTCAGGAATGTGGTGGTGTTCAATAAATTGTGAATAACAAAAACATTGCAGAAATTCCTCTCTAAGTATAGTTCTAACTAGCCATTGTGGATTGTTCGAGTTGACAAATTATTAAGTACAAAATTTGATTTGTTGAGAAAAATGATTTGAAAAATAGTTAGCTGGGCTGAGTAATGAGAGCTACAATTAACATATTCTACAAATACATCAATAATATGGCTCAGCATGTCCTTGTTCCTCTTCAAAATTAATAATGACAGGTACCAAGACCCTATTAATATTTTAATAGTCTAATAGGCACAGCCAAGCATGCAGCAGAGGAGAATATAAATCAGTGGTCAGAGTTGCAAAGCCCCCTCTGGGGATTTTCCTAGGATGGGTAAGACAGGTACACATAAAGCTTCTTTAACCTCTTCCCAGATCCATTTTCATATTAGCATCCATAGGAAAATGTTCTAATATTAACTAAAGAAATAAGGCTGCAAAACAATAAACCACAGCATATTTAGCATTCCTTTAGCTCTATATCATAAAATAAAAATATTATCTTAGAAGTAATTGAGATGTATTGCCATGTGATTTTCCCCCAATAAAAGAGTGGTATCTAGTATACTGAAGGAGAATTGACCCAGCAGTCTAATGATATAGTTGCCGGACTTTCTCCAGTAAGGGCCTTGGTCAAAAGACTAAAAGCTTCTATTTTTATACTTTCTCTTCATCTCCACGTTTAGCTCCAATAATATATGTCAATGAGTAGGGAAGACTCTGAGGTTCAAGGAGGGAAGCCTCAGTATGAAGCCATGAGATTATAGTCATTTTTCATTTCCTTTTAGCATGGAACCCAGAATCACAGATTTTAGAGCTGAAAGGGACCTGAGAAACCATTAATTCCAATTCCTTCAGTTGAGGAAACTGAAGTGTAGAGAAGTTAAATAACCTGCCCAGAGTCATACAGGTATTGAGTATCTATGGTAGGATTTGACCACAAGTTATTCCAGAACTCTATCTGCTACATGTCCAGCCTGATGATTAGAGGTAATTGTCAGAGTGTGAAGGAATGAACACTTTTGGGGAAAGGGGGTGTTCTTCAATCTATAATCTATGAGTGTAAACAACATCCAGCCAGAGTTTTTAGTAGTGATGAAATACAAAGTCATATGTTAGGGACTAGGCAGGAGGGAGAAAGGGAATTCATAGTTGTATTGTCAAGCTGAGGAAGTTATTATAAGGTATGTAAAAAGATCACATTACTTAAATTTCCAGGAATTTACCTACTGATGACATTATTTTATGAATATGATGTGTAAGCCAATGCCTCTCCTTGCTCCTGTGGTCTGCGGACATACATATCTATTCTGAATGTGTTCAGAGTTGGTAAGGAAGTAGACATATCAGATATAGACTTTTGGCATTGAGGGGGAGGAAAGAGAACAGTAGCTGGATGGAGGTAGAGGAGTCAAGGAAAGGCATGTGGAGACTGGGGATACCCAATCAGTAATCAATTGGTTATTCAGTAAGCATTTAGTAGGTACCTTCTATGCTCTAGGGTCTGTGCTAAGTGATGGGTACATAAAGAAAAGCAAAAGGGAGTCTGCTCTCAAAGATCCCACAGTCTCAGGAGGAGGCAAGAGGAGAACAATTATGTACAAAAAAAATACAAAAAGGATAAATTGGAGATAATCCAGAAAAGGAAGGCATCAGCATTAAGGGACACTTTAGAGGGCTTCATGTAGAAATATATTTGGAGATAAATGGGAAGGACTCCTTGGAGGAGACATTTAGATTGTGAGAGAAAGAGGATGATGACTAGAATACAATTTTAGAGAAAGCAGGAGGAAATTGGAGTCAGGTAGAGAGATCAGCACTACTGAAGAACAGAGATATCTCTTTGGTGACCAAAGACCATTATCACTGCTGAGAATTTTTGAGGACTGGGGATAACTGTTCCTATTAATAGTTTTTATTTAAGAAATATTCCATGTTAGTCTAACTAAAATACTTCAGTTAGTTTTGGCTATGTCCCTTTGTACATGCAATTCTTCCCCTTTTTAACCTTTTACTTTAAAACTATTTGCAATTTTATTTATTTTTTTTTGAAGAGGGAAAGAATAACTTTCCTTTATTTCTTTTTTTAAAGCATTTATTAATATTTATTTTTTTTGAAAAGTTAACATGGTTAAATAATTAATGCTCTTACTTTCCCCTTCACCCCCCCCCCCCGACTTCCCCCTCTCACCCATGGCCGATGCATATTTCCACTGGTTTTAACATGTGTCATTGATCAAGACCTATTTCCAAATTGTTGATAGTTGCATTGGTGTGGTAGTTTTGAGTCTACATCTCTAATCATGTCCTCCTGAACCCATGTGTTCAAGCAATTTTAAAAGAGAACATCCCCTAGTCAACCTATATGCTTATTTCATTTGGTCTTTTTGTATAAACCAATTCTTTGGCTACCTTTAGATGGTTCTTGTCTTCTACCAATTGGTGGAGGTGAATAGGAGATATGGCGTTAATGGCACCAGAGGACAAAGAAAAATTGTACCCTGTATATCTATGGTAATTCTGAGCTAGTCCTACAAAAAATTAATAGGTCAGATGATGAAGAATGCCCTACTCTTGCATTAAACTTGCCTTTGAAGAGATCTAGTTTTAATAATCACTCTCCAAACTTTAATGTGTAGTGTTTTTTTGAGAGGAACAAGAACACACAAAAATGTAGCGCATAATTAAAATGATTAGCCAAAGAACCAATAGTTCAGTTTATTTACAAGACTGGAACCGATGACTAAAATTCCATTCATTCCCAAAGAGAAATACCAACTGATTTGTAAAGTTAACCCAAAAATCATAAAATTGTAAAGATAGAATGGTTCCCAGGTATGATCTAGCTTAATTCTCTATTTTATAGATTCAGAGAACCTAATTTATTGTCTCAGAGAAGTTTTGTGTTTTTCTTGAGGCCACACAGCCTAGAGAACAGGATCATAAGATCATAGATTTAAAGCTGGAAATAACTGGAGAGGTCACATAGTGCTAGGCATCAGAGGTGGACCTTGAACCTAGAAACTGGGCTCTGTCCTTTTTTAAAATAATGATTTTCTCATATTTCGCAATTTGTGTTCTCTCCTTATCTCTCGCCCTTCCTCCTTCCTCAAGATGATGGATAATATGATATAAGTTGTACATATATCATCATACAATATGTATTTCCATGTTTGCCAAGTTGTGAAAGAAGACACATTGTTTATACTAAAGAAAAAATTCATAAAAGGAAATAAAGGGGACAATGGAATGCTTCAAAATGCATTCAGATTCTGACAACTTCTTCTATGGTGATGGATAGCCTTTTTCTTCATTGGTTCCTTGGAGTTGTCCTGGGTCCTTGCATTGTTGATAATAAAGTCCTTCAAAGTGTGTTAGTTAAAATCACCTGGGGTTCTATTTGGAAGGATTGAACCTCAATATAGTGTTTGACAAACTTCTGTGGACCTGTGGGGGTCCTTAAAATTACATTTCCTGTGGTCCAACGGGTTTCATGGGTTTCCTGTTTTGGATGACGTATTAAAGGTGAGGGACTGTTTTAAGTAGGGGGTAGTGACTTGGAACTTCTTCTTTAGTTACCTGAGTTGGAGGAGAGAGGAAGGTAAATGGCTGAGGTGAGGTTGGAATAGGTTTTTCTTACAGGCGTGTGGCCAGTTTATCTCTATCAGCATGGCTTTTATTAAAATACTATTCTCCCTTTTGATCTCGTCCCTCATCATTTTTAATCATAACAGTTTGGTGAACCAGAAGGTCGAAATTTGAACTCTCAATCTTCCAGATAGCCTAACGATAGCCATGCTTTCTTTTTGGCCTGGCTCAGCTCTTTTGAGCACTTTTTTTAAAAAGGAAAGTGGCTTTCCTTGCCATGCTTTTGCTGAAAGCAACAGCACATTTTTGCCTCAGGCGGGACTCAGCAAGCCAGTCCAGCCCAAACCACCTTGGGAGGTAAGGCCAGCCGATTCTGGCTTTTGGCTTTAAAACTAAAATGCTGGAGCCCAGCCAGTGTGCCTCTGCCGCTGATCTCCATTCCTGCTGTGCCATAAGCCTGCAAGCGTCCCAGTGCCTCTTCTTCGATCCTGCTTCGCTGGTGCTAGTGCTGACCTTCCACTACAACCCCGAGCCCCAACAGAGATGACCCCCGGCTGCTGCTTTCACTGCCACCCAGTCCTGACTTGCCGAGATCTTCGGAAACTTCTTTGGCTGCTGCTAAACATTTGGTATTGCCCTCCCCCCCTCTTGGTAATGGCCTGCATTCTAGCCCTCCACGTGTTTCTCTAAAGACCTAATTTAGGCACCCCCACAAGCTCTACACATGGTATTTTCTACAAAACTGACCTAAGTTTTTCTCTAGCCCCGAGCCCATGATCGGCACCCATGTGGACCTAGCCTCTGAACCTTGAACTAGTGATTACTATCAGGCCACATGGCCTATTCACCCCGTACCTGCTCAGAACTTTGAACTGAGAGCAAAGACAAAACTTAAAAAAAAAAAAAAAAAAAAAAAAAAAAAAAAAGAGACCTTTCAGAACTGAATGAGTTTTATTTCTGTTTTAGAGAGACTGTATCTTACTGTATTTTGCTAATTAGTTTTGTAAATTAATCTTGCTTATTTCATTGATTTTCCTGTTGCACTGAATCATTTTAAGTTAATGTAGTTTGTGGCTGATAGATTAATTCTGTTTATGATTTTATTGTAACTCCAAAATAATGGGAAAAAAATATTAGAACTGGTAAGAGGTTTTGACCAGCTGGTTATCTGATACTCATATCATATTTCCTAATTTATTTCAGGTTTCATTTTTACTGTAATCAACAACAATGCTATGTTCTCATACCATTTGAAAGTTACACATTTTAAAAGTTATAATTGCCTTAATTTTGTTTGACTTTGGAGAGTTTGGTGATTGCCTTGAGATTTAAATTGTAATTTTATGAGAAGTCTTTTAAAAATTTACTTTAGATGCTTAGTACCCTTCTGTATAAATGATAAGGTTTTTATGTATTTATTTTAAAGAATTGTTGTCTTAAAGGATAAGCTTTATATATTTTATTGTGAAGAATTGTTGTCTTATATATTTTTTTTTATATTAGTCTATGTTTTAGCCTCTTTTATCAGAAGGGTCTAGAATTCTTGAGGATAATTTAGACCAGAAGGTTTTTTTTTAATATCAGGTTTTTATATGGAAGCAGTAACAAAATTTGTTGAAAAACCCTTAGCCAAGGTTTAAAAGTTGGAACAAGAGGCAGCTGGGTAGCTCAGTGGAGTGAGAGTCAGACCTAGAGACAGGAGGTCCTAGGTTCAAACCCGGCCTCAGCCACTTCCCAGCTGTGTGACCCTGGGCAAGTCACTTGACCCCCATTGCCCACCCTTACCACTCTTCCACCTATGAGACAATACACCGAAGTTAAGAGTTTAAAAAAAAGTTGGAACAAGTATATGATTTTTTAAACATCACTGTTTATTGTTTTAAAATGTGCTATTGGAAATAATGGTACTCTATTTGAATGTGCATTGTGAATCTGCTATTTTGTAAAACCCACTTTCTCTCACAGAAAATCTCATTTTTGGGTAACAAAACCCTTCTAGTTCTAAGCTATATAGATATTTTTGATTTTTAAAACATTTTTTTATAGAGCAATTGATTTTTCCTTTTTCTCATCTTGTACTGGAAGTACATATATAATCATTATTTATCCTTTTTTTTAATTCTACAGTGAAATAAGCTCAATGCAAATACCTGAGCCTGAGCCTGAGACTATAGGATTGTGATTAATGCCTCTCTGATTCCAGGAGAAGTGCCGAGCCACATGGTCAGAGACTTGACTAAAGAATCTGCATGAACTGCAGGAGTTCTATGCCAATACTTGAAGGGCTTGAAAATTGGGGTTTGAGTCCTAGAGTCCCAGTCTTTTCTAAAACTTTAGAGGATGTGGGTCCCCTCAACTTAAATTCCTAGTGAAGCACCTAAGATTGGCTATCATTTAATGGCTCATTCCCTGAGAAGGTGCAGGGAAAAAATCGGATCAAAGAAAAGCATTTCCCTTATTCCTCTATATATAGAGAGAAAATGGCAATTTTTCTGTAGTCCTGGCCCTGAATGGGTTATAGCAAACTGCTTAAATCGCTTTCATTGGGCCTTGAATCAAAGGCCTGTTTATTTCCTCTACATTTTTTGCACATTTTACATTTCATTCACAAGTTAATTTTTTCTCTTTTTTTGAATTTTATTCTTTTTATTTTTTTATTATTTCTTTTGCCACTTGATTTCATGCACCCCCGTGACTCACTTAGCCATGCATCCTTGGCTGACTTTTTCAGGGGATAATGTGTTAGTTAAATATTTTCCTCAGGGGTGTGTGTGTGTTAAGTTTTTATAATCATAATGTCTGAACTATAATCTATATTGCAAGTCAATTTTTACTCCTTTCGAAGTAAACTCAGGGGGGTAATGTTAATTCTCAGAAGGAAATGTATGTTTTATAATCTATAATGTAAAGTTTAAATTCTTTGAAAGTAATTTCAGGATAAGGATTTTGCCATTTCCCCAGAATCCAGATGACGAACCTGTTTGGTGGAGGCACCAAAAGATGCCTGAAGAGCCTTCACTGGATCATGAAGATCCAATTTGAACTTTGGGGCGCAGTTGTTCTGAACTATGGGGTTGGATGCATTTATTTTGAATGGACAGTTTATGCCAGAAAGGGGGACTGCCCTCTTAATGGTTTTTTGTCAATGTACCGAACATTGGTTTTGTTCTTTCTCCCATTTATCTCTAAATTATTGTAAACTCTAATTTGATTATATTTTCCTGATCCATTGGGGAGATTTATCTCCCAAAGGATCACAGGGGGGTAATGTGTTAGTTAAAATCACCTGGGGTTCTATTTGGAAGGTTTGGACCTCAATATAGTGTTTGACAAAGTTCTGTGGACCTGTGGGGGTCCTTAAAACTACATTTCCCGTGGTCCAACGGGTTTCAAGGGTTTCCTGTTTTGGATGATGTATTAAAGGTGAGGGACTGTTTTAAGTAGGGGGAGTGACTTGGAACTTCCTCTTTTAGTTACCTGAGCTTGAGGAGAGAGGAAGGTAAATGGCTGAGGTGAGGTTGGAATAGGTTTTTCTTACAGGCGTGTGGTCAGTTTATCTCTATCAGCATGGCTTTTATTAAAATACTATTCTTCCTTTTGATCTCGGCCCTCATCATTTTTGATCATAACAAAAGTTGATTGTCAGACATTATTGCTCTTAATGTGTACAACAGGCTCCTGGTTCTGCTCACTTCACTTTGTATCACTTCATATAAGTCTTTATAGGTATTATTTTCCATCCTTTTCCCACTTTATAATACTCCATCCTTTGTTTTCTTTCTTTAAGATGAAGATTTTCTTCTTGAATTTCTTTGTATTAAGAAGTTTCTGGGTATATTACCTTGTTCTATAATTTATTGCTTGGCATAATATTGTAGCTAGGAGCATTTCACAATAAATGTTGATTTAGTGCTTAAAATTCTGTTGAGTTGACTTAGGAAAAATAATAAGGAATCTAGTTATTAAGGTCTTTCTATTTAGTATCTTGAATCAGAGGGTTGTGCTGCTGTCCTGTGTGTGGGAGAGAGAAGTCAAATCTCCTAAACCTTCTTATGACATTATTATGCTCAAAGTTCACATCCATATTCAAGAAATCTATGATTACTCATCCATGGGAGGAAAATTGAGAAGCAACAAACAAAGGATAATGTAATGATTCCCTTGGTCTTAACAGCTAAATTACAACAACACTTTGTACCACAGATGAAGGATAGAGATTAAAAAAAGCCCATCTAAAATGACAAGCCAGTCAATTTGCTAGGTACTTGGTTTAGAAATTGCTGTTGGGAAAATAGGAAAGACTCTAGTCTCATCATTCCTGTTTTCTTGTCTACCCATCTTGTTCCTTAAAAAATTCAGTTTAATATGTTGATTTGTTTGACTTCTAAATTTCTTTTTACCCATTTAAAACTCTGTTTACATTTATGTGATATTGTTTTATTTTATTAAATTAAATAAAAACATTTAAAGGTTTCCTTTTCATTTATAATTTGAACCAAAAGGCACCATGGAATGAATTCTGAATTAGAGGACTTGGGTTCACATCTTGGCTCTGCCACTTACTGTCTGTGTGATCCTGGGCAAGTAACTTAAACAATCATTCAATTGATAATCAATTAATATTTATTAAGTGCCCATTATATGCTAGACATTGTTCTAAGCACTGAAATACAAAAAGAAGTAAAAGATAGTCTCTGCCTTTAAGGGGTTCAGCTCACTAGATTTTAGTTTTCTTGTCAGTAAAATAAGTGACTTTGTCTGATGTTAGGAGGCTTCTGACTCAGTCATCCCTTTTCATGGCCACTAATGGTGGTTTCTTGGTCTTCCTGTGGAATTTTAGAATTTATGCTGAATTACCAGATGGTATGTGTACGTTGCAGGCTGTCTCAATAGTACTTAAGTCTTCTACTCTGTGAAAGTTCTGACTCTTCTGGAAAAGGCCAAAAGTTGTATGTGGAATTCTGCATGAAGTGCAGAAATGGAAATGAACGAGAAAATACGAGTCATGAATCATATGTGTTCTACAGGCTAATCCATTACTTGTATATAACTGGAATGATAGGAATAAATCTTAATCATTTTTATTTTTAGCAACTCAGCAGCTAAAATGATATATCTTAGTATTAAAAATGGTTTGGGAGCTGAGATATAATCTCCTAATTGAAGAAATAAAAACAAGAACAAGATAAGACAGTTGACCATTTTTCTTTCTAAAAATTTGAAGATAAATGAGAATTATGGAAGCCAGGCACATTGGCATAAATCAGAGTCTTTCTGACATTTCTAATATTTTATTAACAAATTTTCATTTGATTTATCTATTTAAAGCAACTATCAAGGTAGTCTCTAAGTACTAAAAGATAAATTGCAAATATATAGCCTTGATTTATGTATCCTGAGGGTAATACATTGGATGCTCACTGCAGATTGTCACCTCTTATGTTATATTCCCTGAAGGAGGGTGGGGGAAAAAGGAAATCTGAGAAAATGATTCCAATCTATGCCCTATAGACGATTTGAGGAGTGTAGAAGTGAAGGCTCCCTTCAGATATCCCTAAAATTAGATGTTTTAAATGTTCACTTTTCTTTCAGGAACCTCCAATTTGCAACCTCCTAGAGAAGTCTGTTTTGTAGGTTCTAGGTGCCTTTTTAAATTTCTAAAATAGATTCCAGGCACATTTGTCCATATTAACTTATTCTCCTCCCACCCCAGCTGATCCTAATTAGGTTATTGTGCTCATGGTTTTCTAATCTCTCCATTATTTTTGCTATCAAAGCATTCGAAAGCATTTATTTTAAATGTTAAATATATTTATACACATATAAAATATTATCTATTATATCTATATAAAAATAATAATTGTTTCAGAAATAACAAAGTTAATCATTGTTAACAATTGTGTTAAAATCAAGTGAAAAAGAAGAGATATGTATCTATATCCTTTCACCATTATTATTTTTTATTTTTATTTTTGTTTTTTAAAACCCTTAACTTCTGTGTATTGGCTCCTTGGTGGAAGAGTGGGCAATGGGGGTCAAGTGACTTGCCCAGGGTCACACAGCTGGGAAGTGCCTGAGGCCAGATTTGAACCTAGGACCTCCCATCTCTAGGCCTGACTCTCAATCCACAGAGCTACCCAGTTGCCCCTTCACCATTATTTTTAACACCAGAATTTGTTTTGTTGTTTCCTAGATACCTGATATAATATTTATTTCTGGCTTTTTATTATTGGGAAGAAAATTGTCATGATTTTTCCTCTCATTAAATAATATATGTAAGTTATAGTACAAATAATTTAATCACAGGGTAACAGAGCATGATTAGTTCTGTAGCTATAATTGCCTATTGCCGGAAAACTCATCTTCATGAGTTCAAATCTGGCTTCAGACACTTATTAGCTGCATGATCCTGAGGAAGTCACTTAATTCCATTTGCTTCAGTTTCTCAACTTTAAAATGATCTGAAGATTTTTTGGCAAACCACTTCAGTATCTTTGCCAAGGAAACTCTAAAATGGGGAGCTGAATGTGATTGAAATGACTGAACAACAAATATATAAAACACATATACATATATATATACACATACATATATTTATAATTTGATTTGTCTAAGGTATTTTAATTTATATTTTCTAATTATTTGGGAATTTGAAACTTTTCAAGTTATTGTTAATGATCTGTTTTCTTCTAGGAAAATTATCTGTTCATATCTTTTGAACCATTGGGAAATGAATTATATTAACACAGTGACTACAAATTTATATCAGCTCTCTAAAGATTTTGGATATCAATTTTTTATTAGACATATTTGCTACAAATCTTTCCTGTAATTTCTCTTTTCTTTGGGATATATTGGTTATTTTGTGCAAATTCTTTAAGTTTTACATGTTCAAATTAATCAAATTTGACTCCAATAATTTCTTCCATTTATTCTTTAGGGAAGAATAATTTCTGTTCTCCACAACTGAGATAATTTATTTTTCCTTTCTCTTCCAATTTGTTTTTATATATATAATTGTGGTATACACTATGAGGGGTGGGTTTTTCACCATCCAATTTCAACCTTAAATTTTATTTAAATAACAATTTCTTTCCTCAAGATTTTCTAACCCTGCATCTATGAAACTACATCCATTTATACATTTGATACCATTCCTGGGGTTGTCATTTTATTCTTTTGTTCTTTTTTTAATTTATTATAGCATTTTGTGTTATAAAATGGCAGTGGTACTTAAGATTATGAAATCAAGAGGAGTAATGGGACTTGACTAAAGACTTATCAAAGAAATTTTTGCTACAAGAAAAATTACATAAAAAGTAAGTCAGGGAAATATTTATAAGATTCTAAAAAGAAAGGAAAATTTTAAAAGAAAGAGAAACTTCTAATAGAGTCTTAAAATTTTTTTAAGACATGTATTTTTTTAGTTTATTCATTGTATTTTCAATGAATCAAATACCAAATGGGCATACAAAAGTTCTTTCAGAACATTTCTTTCGAAAAACTAGTGGGGGCAGCTGTGTGGCTCAGTGGATGGAGAGTCAGGCCTAGAGACAGGAGGTCCTAGGTTCAAATCCGGCCTCAGACACTTCCCAACTGGTTGACCCTGGGCAAGTCACTTGACCCCCATTGCCCACCCTTACCACTCTTCCACCTATAAGTCAATACACAGAAGTTAAGGGTTTAAAATTAAGAAAAACTAGTATAAGAAGAGAGAGAACACTTTAAAATATTATTAAATAATAAAAATAAAGGAATTGAGAAGACATTAGTACTTCTAAGTCATATTGGCAACAAGATGGCAGGTTAGACATTTTCTCACATTCCTACAACCTCTCAAAACTCTCTAAAACAGAAATTATGCAGCAAATAGAAAGCACCTTCAACTATCTCTACAGTTTTGGATAGCAGGAATTCAAAAGGTGGTTAAAAAAAAACCCTCAGGAATTGACACTCACTTACCCTGAGCTCTTTCAGCACCCCTCACCCACTTTCCATGACAGTGAGGCAGATCCAACCAAGGCTTATAGCAAAATTCCCTGACCTTCCCTTTTTCTAGTGCCTTGGAGACCATGATTCTAGGCTATAGAAGCTTGCTTGGGTCCTCACTAGCTAGCTTGGACACAACTCTTTAGGAGCAAAAGCCTGCTGGGGAGTCACATCCTGGAAGAACTAGTGCTGCAAAACTCTAAACTGCTGCTACCAGGGAAAACAAGCTATAAACTACTTGTGCTGGTCCAGAGAACTGAGAAACAGAGGGAGTAGGACAGGACACTGGTGGGCTCTGTAACACTCTATGAAGCCTAATAGAAAGAGCATGACACTAAGCTGAGGCTAGTTCTGAACATACAAAGACAATTGGGGCAGAGGCATAAACTAGTGAACCATGAATTGCCTAGTCTGGGAAGAGCCTGAAACACTTTAAGACAGAGCCCCCATGGAAACCACAGAAATAAGGGAGGGGGTCAAGAAGTGAATGATAAGGAAAATAAAGGAGAAAAAAGATTGAAAGTGCCCAAGATTTCAGGAAGAAAAAAATCTCAAAGACCTGGGATGAAAATAGATAAATCAACAGAAAAAAATGATAAGAACAGAAGGAAATATGGCCTCTAGTTCTAGTAATCACCTTTAGGCATTTGTGAATATATATTGCAAAATAAAAGAAAATGATCCAGCTCTTGATGAGAGAGAACCCTGTGGATTTTGAGAATATGGACCTACCACATGTTGTTCCTAAGTAGTTTAAAAGGGAAATGAGAATTATGACAGCAGAATTTATACCCTGCACATAAAAAAATGATGAGCAGAAAAAAAAAAACCTTGAGTTTGTAGTGGCAAGTTTTATCAAAGGAGAAAAGAGAGAGAATAGATTGGTAATACAAAGAAGTAAAGGGCAATCTTGAAGAAGAGGAATAAAAAACAATAGCATTGAAAGACAATATATAAGCAAAACAATATGGATCTTGAAGATAGAATGTGTGGTGGCAACTTAAGGGTCATAGGTTTCTCAGAAGAACATAAAAGGACAAAAAAACTCTTAATATCACAATGAAGAAATATAGAACAGAACTATCCAAAACTTCTCAACATAGAAAATCAAATTCCAATGGAAAGAATTTACAGATCACCTCCAGAAAAAAGTCCAAGGTTGCAAACTCCAAAACATTGTCGTTATATTTAATAATTCAATTTAGAAATAATAAGATCTACAAGCCTTCAAGAAAAAGACCTTCAAATAAAAGGGAAAGGCCTCTCAAATAATGTAAGACTATTATGTGCCCACTAGAAAAATGTGAGAATAGAATAATGTGTTCTGAAGATTGATGCTGCTCAACATGCAGCCCAGGCTGTCCTATCCTGGAAATCTAAGCTTAGTCATACAGGCCAAAATGGAGGTCAGTAACAAAGAAGAATTTGAAATATTTCTAGAGAAGACATAACTTCCTAACATTATACCTTATATCCTTATCTCAATAAGACTTTCAGATGATTGGTTTCTGTACATGAAATAAAGTGTCTCTTACTCAAATGTTATAATTATGTAAGATTCTATGATAGATGAATATGGAAATTTTGGCTTTGGGTTTACTTGTATAAACTTGGATGATCTCAACCTTCCTGAACTTCCTTTTTCTCATTTGGAAAATTAAAAGGGTTAAACAAGGTGATCTCCAATGCTCCAGCTATATAGAAAGGGAAAATATAGTCTGTGCTTTCAGGGAGCTCTCATCCTAATGTGGAAATCTAAATTAATTTCATTAATGAAACATTTTTTAAAAAAGGCAGCAAAACATAGTCAGAAAAAATGATAGGAATCTTGAGTATTCCATTGATTTCCTTGAGATATTAAAAGACCCAGAGACAGAGAGAGATAAATAGAGAGAGAGAGAAACTCTAACATGTTTGAATAAATTCACTCTAAAAACATATAGAAAGGCTGGATAAGAAAATATCAATTATGTTTGACCATACCAGTAGACATCACAATGGTGAGATTAAAGATTCATTTTATATTCTGAAATCTAAAAGGGCAAACCTTCTCTATCTGTGGGTTTTTATAGTCATACTTGATATCTTTCACTTAAGTTCTTTTATGAGACCAGAAATTGGATTTCTAATTAATTATCATTCTTTGTATTACAGAAGCTCCTGCTGCTAGGCAGTTCTGACAGAGATCTGATTTTTCTCACAAGACTGCCTTTTAAATTGTACATATTAGGTGAAGCTAAGATAATGGAAAAATTGAAAATTCTCAAAATCAAAGGAGAGATTGATAACATTGAATGTAAGAAAACTATTTAGCTAGAAAATAAAATTTGGAATTAGTAATGTGGGAAAACCCAATAATATAGATAAATCTTTGGTTAATTTGATTTAAAAAAGAGAAAGAAGAAAGTAAAATGATCAGTATCAAAAATGAAAAGAGTTAATTCACCACCAATCAAGAGGAAAGTAAAGCAATTATTGGAGATATTCTGCCCAATTATATGCCAAGATCTAGCAATCTGAATGAAATGAATGAATATTTACAAAAAATATAAATTGTCAAAATTAACAGAAGAGAAAATAAAATACTTAAATAATCTATCTTAGAAAAAGAAATTAACAAGACATCAATGAATTTCCTCAGAAAAATTACCACTTCCAGATCGATTCTCAATTGAATTTTATCAAACATTTAAAGAATATTGAATTCCAATAGTATGTTAAGTATGTGGGAAAATTGGTAAAGAGGGAAAAAGTCACAGTATATGATTGTAATGAAATGGTATTGTGCCATAAGACATGATGAACAGGATCATTTAAGAAAAACCTGGAGAGACTTATATGAACTGATGCAAAGAGAAGTGAGCAGAACTAAAAGAACACTGTACACAGTAACAACAATATTGTATGATCAACTGTGAATGACTTAGCTTTTATCAGCAGTACATTGGTCCAAGACAGCTCTAAAGGACTTGAAAAATGGTATCCATTACCAGAGGAAGAACTGATGTAGCCTGAATGTAGATCAAAGCATATAAATTCCCCTTTATTTTCTTGAGGTTTTTTTTTCTGTATGTGTTGTATAAATCTTATTTCACAACATGATGAATATGGAAATATGCATTGCTGATAACCTATATTAAATTGCTTATCATCCTAGGAAGAATTAGAGGAAAAATGTGGGTAGGGATTTTGGATCACAAAATGTCAGAAAAGAAATGTGAAAAATTGTTTCTACATGTAATTAGAAAAAAATACAATGAAATACTATTAAAAGTAAATGAAGGGCAAAAAGGCATTCTACCAAATTTCCTTTTTGTATTTTCCTTTAAGAAAATTCCACCTGATCTTTATTAACCCCCGTGGTTGCATATGCTTATACTGCCCCCATTTCCCCCTTATCCTGTGGAATGTCACTGGTTGTATATTCCAAGATAGCCTAAAAAGCTATAAAAACACAATCTAAGCTCTCAAGAAACTGATGCTTCCCTGAGCAATATTCCCTAATTCACTAATATATTTCTTTTCCCTGACAACTCCATTTCTGACTCCTAGGACTATTGTCATGTAACCCAGACTGGAAAACTCCAAAACAGTATTTGTTTATTTTTATTTTGGTGAGACAGAACCACAATTTCAAAATACAAAACTGTGTTTGGGAGCTCCCTCCACAGCAACTCCTTTGCACATTTATCCTTATTATTAATTGTGATATTAATTTTGCAAAAATGACTTTATTTTGTCATATTTTCTGACACAATTTTTAAAAAGTTGCCTCTGTGTATGCCTTGGCAAGTAAATGCATACATATTAAAACCATTTTATCATTATAGTAAGTCATGTTTGCCTTTCTGTCAATTTCTTTGGGAGTTTTGTTAGCAATTTATAAAAATGCAGATGACCTTGTGGGTTAATCTTATATCCTGCTATCTTCCTAAAGCCATTTATTTCTCAATTATTTTTTGTTGAATCTCCTAGATTTTCTATATAAATGTCATATCATCTGCAAATAGAGATTGTAACCTTTTCTTTACCAGTGCTTATTCCTTTAATTTAGTTTTCTACCTTTTTTGCTGCAGATAACATTTCTAAAACCATATCAAAAATATGTATTTTTTTGACAGTGGAAAATCTTGCTTTATAGCTGCTTTTACGGAGAATGCTTCTAATGTCTCTTTAATACATATAATGCTAACTCTCAGTTTTAAACAGATACTTATATCATTTGAGGAAAAATAACAGGATCATAGCATTTAGAGTTGGAAAGAACTACATATATCAAAGTCTTCCTCAATCAGAAAAGAAGGAACCTCTTATTTCTATGCTTTTAAGTATTATTTGAAAAAAATGATCTCGACATAATCACATTGTTTTTATATTTTCCTTTGCCAGTGTATATTATATTTGTTGTTTTCCTAACTCCTATTCATTTTTCATTCTTGGTATATATCCTACTTGGCCATAGTAGAAAGGGATCTCCAAGGTCATCAAATCCAACTCATTCCTGAAGTGAATTCTCTACAATATGCAAGTAGTCAACCAGTTTTAGCTTGAAAACTCTAGAGAGGCTGAAAGGCATTATCTTTTAAGGCAGACTAGTCCGCTTTAGGACAGCTCTAATTATTAGAAAGTTTTTCCTTACATGAAACTTAAACTACCATTTAAATCATTATTTATAGTTTAGCTTCCTGGGGCAAAAAATGATAAATCTATTCTATGTTCCATAGGACAGTTCTTCAAATAGGTAAAATAGGCATTAATGTTCCCCAGGTTGCTTCTTCAGGTTAAAATATTTCTATCTCCTTCAATCAGTTCTCATATGGTATACTCTCCAGTCTCTTTCATAGATTGTACTTCCATTGATACAGCTGACACATCAATGACTTCCAATGATGTTATTAGTCTTTGAAAATTAAGACCAAGCAACAACGATGCAGCAGCAGAAACAACAAGCTTAACTCAGTACTCTAGATGTTAAGCTCTCATACTCAGAAAATTCCTAAATCTTTTTAGTTCAAACTGTGATTTCATCAGGGCTGAAAACTCTACCAAAGCAGAGAAAGAACAATCATCAATAATTGTAGTACCAATTAGCTTATATAAAGAATAGTTCATTTTATCCTTAATTTTTTCTAGCTCTTTCAGGTCAATAACTCTTGCTCTGGAGCTTTTGCTGTCCTGCTTGGTGAGTGAGTGCCTCTGAGGTTCACCAAATCTAAGTTTGTTGTAATCATGCTTTCCACGACAATCTCCTTACCAGTCACTTTGCCACCCAGGCCAGAGTCCATGATCAGGAGGATTTAACACTTTCCATTCTGGGACCCTGACTCTGGTGCTTTGATTGGTTAATACCTCATGTGGAATTTTTATTGTATCTAGGTCATATTGCTTGTACAATATGATAGATGGAAGGTGGTACCTCAGAGTTGTTTTAATTTACATTACTCTAATCAAGAGTGATTTAGAACATTTTTCATGTGATTATTGACAGCTTTGATTTCTTCTTTTGACAACTGCTTGTTCATATCTTTTGACCAGATGTCATATGGGAAATGACTTGTATTCTTATAAATTTCACTTAGTTCTCTATATATTTGAGAAATTATACTTTATCAGAGAAATTTGCTTATGAGACTTTTTCTAGTTTGCTGTTTCCCTTCTAATCTTGGTTACATTGATTTTGTTTGTACAGAACCTTTTTAATTTTCTATATAACCTATATTATTCATTTTACATCTTGTAATGTTCTCTCTCTTATTTGGTCATAAATTCTTCTCTTCTCCATATATCTGACAGGTAAACGATTTATGTTCCCCTAATTTACTTATGATATCACCTTTATGTCTAATTTGTATACCATTTTGACCTTATCTTGATATAGGATGACATATTGGTCTATACCTAATTTCTACCATACTATTTGCCAGTTTTCCCAGTGGGTTTTGTCAAATACTGAGTTTTTAATCTTCAAAACCAGAGTCTTTGGGTTTATAAAACATTATATTGACAAGGTCATTTACCCCTGTATATTGAGTATCTAATCTATTCCATTGATCCACTGGCTATTTATTTGTTAGTACAAGATTGTTTTGATGATTACTGCTTTATAGTACATTTGTGATCTGGTACTGCTAAGCCACCTTCCTTCACATTTTTTCCCATCAGTTCCCATGATATTCTTGACTTTTTCTTCTTACAGATGAATTTTATTAATTTTTTAGCTTTATAAAATAATTTTTTGGTAGTTTGGTATGGCACTTAACAAGTAAGTTAATTTCTGTAGAATTGTCATTTTTATTATGTTAGATTGACTTATCCATGAGATATTAATATTTTTCTAATTATTTAGATCTGACTTTGTTTGTGTGAAAAGTGTTTTGTAATTGTACTCATAGAATTCCTAGGTTAGTCTTGGCAAGTATATTCTCAGGTATTTTATATTGTCTAGAACAGTGAGGGGCAAATTTTTTAAAGAGGGGGCCAAAGGAAATGAAATGCTCATCTGTCAGTCTGTTTCTAAGGCAACTCTTTTGAAGTTTCACTGTATTGTATCCTACTCATTGGATTTGTCAGATTAGGAATAATATCATGCAACTGGATAGAACATTTCAGGGGGCCACATCTGGCCCACGGGCCATAGTTTGCCCATCACTGGTCTAGAATTATTTTAGTGGAATTTCTCTTTCTTTATCTTCATTGGTAATGTATAGAAATGCTGATTTTTATTGGGGTTTTATTTTCATGGCACTCTTTAATAGCATTGGGCAACAATGAATAACTATAGACAACCATAAGAATATCATATGTTTCTCAAAGAGTTGCCTGTCTTTTCCCAGGGTTCTTAAAGAGGACCTCTAGTATCTAGTCATCTGCTCTCTGTTATAAACCTTTATAGTTTTTATCTTGATTTTTTGTTGTTGTTGTACTGAGCTTTTAATTTTTATGCAATCGAGCACCTCTATCTTGTTCCTGATAACTTCTTCTGCCTGCTTAATAGGTAAAATTTTATCTCACCTCTATAACTGATTATTGTTCCTATTACATTTATGTAGGCAAGACTGAAGTTTTTACTGGACAAAGTACAGTAAGATAGCAATTAGATTTTGTTGTTGACAGAAATAAATAAAAACAGGAATATAGGCCAGGTGAGAAGAGAATAAAACCATTGCTTCTTTTAGACTATCAAAAACCCTGGTATTTATTTGCAGATGATCCAGAGAGGATCTTGGGAATGTGTAAGTGTATTTATGTGTAAGTGTATTTGAACTTGAATTTAGTTATTTATTACAGAACACATTGATATCTACCTAATTATAGAGAAAAACCTAGAAAAGATCTTTTTGTAGAAAAGAGGAGTAGTCTATTGATAAACTCAGTATTTTGAAACCACCTCATTCCTTTGGATGAACAAGTATCTTCTTAACCCTAAAGTTAAGTGGAATCCCCAAATCTTTTTGATAAATATGTTGCTCCAATTTTACACTTTTCTAGTATGAATGTGGCAACAATCAAGACAGATTATTAAGGAAGAACCAAAAACCTGCTAAAATGAATAGAAAACTTAATCTTTCCTTTTTTTTTTAACTGAAAAGGAAAGACCTTGTCTCAGCCTAGCTTTTGTTAGTTGGATATGGAGTCTATAACCAAGAAATTATCAGCCTGCCTATATCAGAGAGGGATTCTAGTGTCTATACCTTACCAGAATGAAGCCTTGTTGAGGGAAATGTACAATAGAGCCTACTTACTCAACAGGAACACTGAAAAACAGAAAAGCAATATAGCAGCAGAAACAATGAGTGGGACCATCAGCAACTCATCAAGCTTAGTTCATATACTCAATGGCAAAAGTCTGTGAAAGCAGCACATGACACCAAAAGAAGACATTATGGTTCTTGCAACATTGTCTCCTCTACATACTAATAATGTATTAATTTGTAGGGGTGAAAGAAGTGTGCTATTGCAAATCTTTTTGCTATGGCATTTTATCAAATGTCTTTATTTTGAACCAATTGTGTTTTCTGGCTAATTAGAGAAAACTTAAACACAGCAGCAAGGGTTCCTCCTTTTGAGTAAATGTGGAACCAGACTAGGGCATCCTATATACATAAGGAAGAGTACCACAAATATTACATTTGGAAAAAATTATGTATCTTTTATTGTGATCTTGATATAAAGGTGGTAACAGATTAAATGCATCCATTGTTTTCTCATCTCTATTACATTTTTTTTTACTTAACTTCTATGATCTATTGTCCAGGGAACCGTGTCCCAAAAGAGACTAGCTTTTGGATGATATGAACTGAGATTCACCTGGAGACACCCCAAATTAGTAGGGCAAATCTTTTTCATTCTCTCTGTGCCTAGACACAAGAGAAAAACTCCAGGGAAATCTCTAAAAGAAAGGCATGTATGGTTCATATCTAAGGTCTCCCCAAAATGTAGGTAACATTCCTCTCTAGGAAAGATATGCAATGTGAGTTATGGGTCTTAAGTATAGAGTAACTTTATTTCCTATACTACAAAATAATTTAGGGTGCAAAGACTTGAGGTATAAATATAGAAAAAATAATTCATTTAATCCATTATAACTCAGTATATTCTCACAAAAAATCAAAGTTCTTTAGGACTTGCTGAACAGATATTTTAAATACATTGAAGTGGATTTTTTTTTAGCAACCAAAATTCAAACCTCCTGGTCATTTAATAATTAATGTTCTTTAGTTCTTGAAGTTGTCCTTCTACTGTGGCTGTCTTTTCCTCTGGGAAACATATAGTTATATAAATCTTCTTCTGGTCAACTGTATGTATTTTATTTTAAAAATCAGTATTTTCATAAGGATTTTTAAACTGCTTTCCATTTTATTAAAATGTATTTGGACAAAATAATTCCTATTTACTTCCTATGTTTTCCTTTTATCTTTCAAAATTTCTATTTTAAAATTTTAAACTTTAGAATTTGATTAAAAAAATAAAATCAGCTAATAGTTTTTTTCCATTTCATTAGATTTTATATAAACCAAGTATTATTATTAATTAAATTTTTCTTTTCAATTTTGTTTATAATTTTTGATTTTCAGAATTTCTTTTTTGTATTTTTTGCTTTTCTGGGACTTTTTTGAGTTGTCTACATCACTTATTAATCTCATTTCTCTTTTTTTGATTGCTAAAAATGTTTGGAGATAAAACTTTAACAAAAAAATCCCTATTTCATCTGATCCCTCAAATCTTGGGATATTGTCTTGCTATTATAATTTTCTTTTAAAAATTATCTTTTGTTTCTGTGATTTATTCTTTGAACCCCTCACCTCTTTAAAGATTATATTATTTCCTTTCAATTTCAGTCTGAATCTTTCATTCAAATTCCTCTTTTTGATATAATTTTTGTCAAGCTGTGGTTAGAAATAAATGTGTTTAATATCTCTACTTTTCTGCATTTAACGAATTTTATGACCTTGTACATGACCAATTTTTGTCAAGGTGCTAAGCCAAACTGAGATAAATGTATGTTCATTAAGAATTCCATTTAGGTGACCCTGGGCAAGTCATTTGACCCCCATTGCCCACCCTTACCACTCTTCCACCTATAAGACAATACACCGAAGTTAAGGGTTTAAAAAAAAAAGAAAAAAAAAGAATTCCATTTAGTAATCACCAGAATGCTATCAAATCTAACTTTAATAAAATTCTATTTGTTTTCTTAATGCTTTCTTTACTTTTTGTTATATTTAACTAGGTAAGAATGGGACACATTGAAATGCCCAACAATTATTTTTCCTTGAGGTTTAATTAGCTTTTCACTTGAGAACCTAGGTGATATGCTATTTGGTGCACATATTTAGCATATATATTATTATTTCATTATCTGTGGTACTATTAATCATAATGTCTCTTCTCCACTTAACTCTTTTAACAATTTCTATTTTTACCATTGCTTTGTCTAAGACCATGAATTCTGTCCCTGCTTTTTTGATTCACCTGATGTCCAAATTCTGGTCTAGCCCTTACTTTTAATACTGAATTTTTATATTTCAAGTGATCTTCTTGTAAACAACATATTATTGGATTCCATTTTCTCATCAATTCTGTCATATTTTTTTGTTTTGTGTGTTAATTCATTCGTTTACATTCATGGTTATGATTGTTAAATATCCTATTTTATATTTATATCTACATGTAGATATATATGTATATATATAAATCACATATAAAATATGTGTTATATTAAGATCCTATTTTAACTTTTATGTCAGGTTGATTAAAAAGGTATTTGTTTTGCTTGTGATTAGTCCTTCTTTTAATATTTCTCTTAAATTACCCCCTTCTTCTTCTCAGTTTTAGTCTCTTCTGTTGGTTAGAAAATATTTCAACATTAAGCTCTTTGTGTGTGGATATCCTACCTTCTTTTGTTAAGTTCAGATGAGATGAAGAGATTTATGAGTTAGTCTCTCTCCCCTTTCCTCATCTACATGCTTGTAAATTTAAGAATTTAATGTTTCTCTCTCTCCCTTTCCATCCGTCTCTGCTTGCCTCTCTACATGCATAGTAACACTTGGGTGTTCACACATATATAAGCATTATATCAAGAATATTATTCTTACGATCACTGTCTTTTTCATAATTGTATTTTTGTTTGACATTATATCCATGGAGTATTGAAATCTACTATTATTACCTATTTATTTTTGTAGCCTTTCTTGCACACATTTAACAGCCAAATTATTTAACATATATAGTTTTCAAAGCAAAATCACTTTATTTTCAAAAGGGCCTTTAAATAATTTATTTCCATTTCCCCCTCATTTTATGATTTCTAATGTGAAGTTGACTTTGTCAGATTTCTTGAGCAAGTTTATCATTACAAATTTTAGCTCTACTTAATCATGAATGTAATTGGGCAGTAGATGTTTCCTGGCAGATAACATATGGATTTATTTTTTATTTTTATACAATTAACCTTTTTATTTTTAAAAGCAGTTTAATTCATTTACATTTATATCAAACCTCATAATTATTTTTGACTTACTTTAAAAATCATTATTTGTTAATTTTGATTTACTTCAATAAAGAGGAATACAAATTTTCTTATTCTTCTATTTTCTAAACCAAGTAAAGAACTAAATAGAATTCCATATTGTATACTTATTATCTAATGCATTTCTGCCCTTTCTAACTTTTAAAAAAAATCATTTTTTCTTCTTCTGCATTTCTACTACCACAGTTCTTTCTCTCAATGTGGATAGCATTCTTTCTCATAATTCCTTCAGGATTGTCCTGGATCATTGCATTGCTACTAGTAGCAAAGTCCTTTACATTAGATTGTTCCACAATATTACACTTTCTATGTACAATGTTCTCTTGGTTCTGCTCATTTCACTCTGCATCAGTTCATGGAAGTTCTTCCAGTTCATATAAAAATCCTCCAGTTCATTATTCCATCACCATTATATACCACAATTTGTTCAACCATTCCCTATTAAAGGTACACTCGCACATTTTCCATTTTTTTTTGTCACCACAAAGAGTGCAGCTATGAATATTTTTGTACAACCCTTTTATATTATCTCTTTGGGGTATAAACCTAGTAGTGGTATTACTGGATCAAAGGGCTTGCATTCTTTTAAAGTCCTTTGGGCATAATTCCAAATTGCCTTCTAGAATGGTTAGATTGATTCACAATTCCACCAGCAGTGTATTAGTGTCCCAATGTTGCCACATCCCCACCAACATTTATTATTTTCCTTTACTGTCATATTGGCCTATCCGCTTGCCTTATCTATCCTTTAAAAATAAAAGCATCACCTTGTGATTTCTACTATCTTTTCTTCTCTCTATCTTCTTTCACTTGTCTATTCTTTTTCTTTTTATATGTAAAGTAGAATACATATTTCTTTTTCACCTTTCTGAATTTTTTATTTTCAAGTCCCAATGTATCATCTAACCCATAATCTATCACAACACTTACATTTACTATTATGTTTCAACTACTTTGATCTTTTTTTTTCTCCTGGAAAAATCTTGTGACAACCTTACAGATATTTTCTGATGAATAATCTCTCCTAAAATTTTTTTCTTTGTCATTGTAATTTTAAAGTTCAATGGTGAGTAGAATTTTAAGATTTCCCTTGGTAAGCTTCTGTGAATGCTTTCTATTTGTAGAGTGTTGCTTTTTTTAAAAAGTAGTTCTCAGGAATTTTCTGATACAATTGACTGACATACAATTATAAAATTCTTTAACTTAATGGGCTTTTTTGCACTCTGATAATTTTGATACTGCCTTTCCTTGATCTGTCCTATAATCATGTCTCATTTATCTCTATTACTTCCAAATCTTTTTCCTGCTGTTATTTTTTCTGAGCTCACTTTTCTTTTTTCAACTTTGTTAAATGTTACTCTGCCTTCTACTTTATTAATCTTTTCATTGTATTTTTTCCATATCCTCAACTTTGTTGTCTATTTTTCTGAGTCTTGACATCTCCTGCAGAAATGTTTTAGCTGGATTCAACTCTTCCTCTAATACCTTCTGAGAATTTTTAGCTGCTATCAGTTCTTTCAATTTGTCTTGTGATTTTTCTTTGGGTTGGTTTATCTTACACCTTTAATATCTTGAGTGGGTCTGTTATTCATTTGATCATGGTTCTTGGGAATTCTTGCATTGTTTATGCTGTAACTTCAGAAAATGTTCCTATACTCCTTGTTTTTGGTATCTCCTTTTCATAGTCTCAACATTTTTTACTCCAAAATTCTATTTTATCATATTAGAGTTATTCTTGGGTTCATCACTGTATTTTAGGTGAATTTTAATTTTTTTATTGGAATTTCTAAATTTTGGGTTTTTTTCAAGATTTAATTATTTTTAATTTCTTTTCTAGAGGAATCAAGCTACCTTGTACCTTCTGTGTTATCTTCCTGGAAGTACATTAACATCTATATTTTTGTGTTGTGTGAAAGATATAGAACAAACATTAGCCCTTTCTTCCAGGTATTTACATGCCATTTACTGGCAAGGAAACTAGCACATCTTTAGGATTATGATCTCATCAAAAATGACTATGTATTTGAGACAGATCTCTAGGAAGTCTCTGACACTGATTCAAACCAGCCATTAATGAGGTAATTCAAAATGAATTAAAAAAGAGAGAAAATAAGGATCAAATTGAAATTAATTGACATTGCAAAAAGAAGATTTCTACCACCCAAATCAGAGAAATGAGGCCCTTTGGAGAACTATTTTTTGTGTCTTGCTTCCAATAATTTTTAAATATGAATCTAGAATGTATGGAACTAGGTATGATATTTGAACTGATCATGTGCTCTAATCAGTACCCACACTAATTAATAGCAGCTCTTTGTTATGGAATAGTTTAGATTCTAGGGAATTTTGTGGAGATCCAAGGTAGACAAACTTAAGTAGGTTTGATTGTCAACTTGCATCAGAAGAGACAGTTAACCTGGGGCCCAGAAAGTTGGAAATGCTAACTATCTTTGTTTTATGAATGCATAGGATCTTTCTTTCATTCCTTAATCAGTGAGCTATTTATAATTTCCTTCCCAAGTGTCTAAGTCTGTAATACTGCCAGATAGCCCGTGAATAGCTCATAGGATAACATGTTATGGCTTCTATCCTTAGATCTGAGTGAGGCAGGAGTTATTGCCATGTAGTTAGCATGTATTAGGATCCAAAAGATAAAGAAGAAGCTCACCAAGAGAAACTAAACAGGATTGTTCAGAATAAGATGAAGAAAAGCAGGGAATTTTAGTAAGCCATGGAGATCAAATTGATCTTATATCTAGTTGGACCCTTTCAACGAATGGAGATATAAACTAAAGAGAAAAGAAAAAGAGGGCAATAGGTTTATTTCCAGATGACTAACGTGGAATTTTAATATTAATCTGTAACCATTTTTGGTGTCCAAAACATTTTAATTTTAAACCCCCCAAAAAGTTTGATCTTAAGACTGTGCCTATGTTCTGGCTTCTTCCCTTAGACTGAAACAAAGTAGAAAAAGTTCTTTGTTTTATCTGTAAAGAAGAGTTCTCTTAGGTAATGAATGCCATGCTGGGAAACAATGCATGTGCATGCATGGGGGCAGCCTTTCTAAAAGACAAGTGATTTGTCTTGGTGTGCTGAAGACCTGCCTCCTTTACTGATTGAGGTCTGAATCCTCCAATCAGAAGCCCAGGAAAGGGGCATCATGAAGAGCATAAATTAATGGCAGGGACAGGAAATCACCTTTTGGAACCATGAATTTAGGAGGCTTCTGGTCAGGCTCTAGGCAGCTAAGAGAGCTAGTCAGCCACATATGGCTTGTGATTCTCTCTTTCTTTCTCTGGTTCACTTTTTGCTATTATTAAATAATTATAAAATTAAGATATGGTCTCTAGAAAATTTTAAATGTAACACTAATGGTAGATATATGCATTTCAGGTAATTCTTCACTGGGTGTGCCCATCTGAAGTTGCAAGGTCTTTTTCTGGGTCCTGAAACCTAGCAACCGCTATACCTTTAGAATATTATACTGTCTCACTAAGAAGAATTTCATCCCCCTATGACTTTTTGGGAAGAAAATATTGTAAACAGCCTAGAGCACAGAATGGCAATAATAGGAGTGGAATTAATCACTGTAGCAGGGCATGTGCCGCTGCCTGGTTATGGATTGCCTCTGAAGCTCTCTTTCTGTGATGAGTATGAACTGCTTATTAGTTTGCTAATACACCGTGCCATTTTATTCCCTCACTGTGACACCTCCAGATGAACTAGAGAATCGTATTCAAAAGAAAACAATGCAATGATGCAATTATATATGTGTTTTTTTAATTTCCTGAGGGAAAAAAGAAGCAATATATATATATATATATATAAAACCTACTATGTGCTTGTAAATATGCTAAGTGTCTTGTTAGATTTTCTAAAAAAGCATAAAAGTCATAAGTGGATATAGCTTGTTATCTAGTTGAAATGATGTGATGCAGATAGCAGGCATGGGAAATGCTTGGAGTAAGAAAACTCATAATTATAGTGCTAAATTGCATAATATATACAACAGACAATCTCTTCTGCTAGTCTGGGGCTCTTTCATGTTATTTGCCCTCAGCATAAAAATTCTTAGCTATGGCTCTGCCAAAGCTCATGTTCTGAAGATCAATGATTTTATAACTGCATTTTCTATGCATGGAGATGTTTCTTCCCTCCCCCTCAAAAAGAACATATTCTGAAAGAGAATTACCTTTATTACATCCCCTGTACGCTTGAATTAGCGCAGAGGAGTGGGCCTTTTCATAAAGTTAAGTATTTGTCAGTAGTGTTATTATGTGACTTGTACAGTGAGGTTTCATAGTTTCCCTCCTTACTCTATCCCCTATGAAAGTGCATATGAGTATATGTGTATTTAAGAATCCTTGGGGGCATCTACGTGGATCTGTGGAGGAGGTCGTGGGTTCTAATATGACTTCAGATACTTTCTAGCTGTGGCACCATGGGCAAGTGACTTAACCCCTATTGTCTAACCTGTAACCACTCTTCTGTCTTGGAACCCATATTTAATATTGATTCTAAAACAAAAGGTAAGGGTTTAAAAAATAATCCCTGGAAATGTCTAGATGCATCCATCAACAATGAATTCTTTTAACCCCAAAGGCAAAGACAGTAAAAATACAATGAATATTTTATTTCCAAAGAAAATTGTAATACAATTTTTGGGTCAATTGACATGCCTTGACTTTTTAGTGTTTTAAAGGAAGTGAGATATAAAACATTTTATGTATAAAATATTTTAGGAAGTATCATACAATGGGAAGGATCTTAAAATGGAAAGAGACATTGGAGTCAAGGGAATTGGGCTTGAATTTTGACTCTGACAATGACCATGACCAGGGCAAATCCCTTCACTCTTCTGAGACTCAGCTTCTTCATGGTAGAAATGAAAATTTTATTATCTACCTAACAAGGCTATTTTGGAAAAGAAAAGAATTGACATTTTTATATCAGTGCTTTAAATTTGGTAAAGCACTATATAATATACATATATGTTTTCTTTTGAGCCTCATAATAACTCTGTGTGGTAGATCTTAGAGGTATTGTTATCCTCATTTTACAAATAAGGAAATAGAGACTCAGAGAGATGAAGGGATTGTGAGCAGTTATATAGCCAAAAAATAAAAGTAGCTGAGTCTTCCTCCTTACAAAGCTATCAAACTATCCATTGAACCTTACTGCCTTTTGAAGTATTAATCATAATAGCATAATAAGTTATTTGGATTATTTTGAGAGGGAGTGTTGCATAATTGATAAAGAGTACTGGTCTTGAAGTCAGTAATCAAGAGATAAATGAGTTGCCCAAGGTTCTATCGTGGGATTTCTCAGCATCCTAGGTAACTCTCTAAAACTGCAAGTTCTAGAAAACTGGTTGATTCCATTAATGGAAGCGTTTCAAAGTGGGAGCTCCCCAAACTGATGAAATCACTGATCTGCTGATATACCTCCCTCCTAGGAAAAAAAGTGTGTGTATACACAGACACACATACCTATATTTATATATACGTATAACATATATGTATATGCATGTATGCCATGTATTAATACAAGGATTTCGAATGGCTTTTGTGATTATTTAGAGGGAAATGAAGGGTTCTTTTTCTGATTGGATGGCTCTTCCCAGAACCCCCTTTTAAGGAAGGGACCCAGTCGAGGCATGGCTCTTTTCTCTCCAGGTTGCCCTCCAAACTTCCTTGACTCCACACCTAGTGGGTGATGGTGACAACAACCCCTTTCCCTCTCCCTCCACCCCTTTCAGCTTCATTTTCTGTGTTGTCTTTCTTCTATAAGGATGTAAGCTCTTTGGGAGAAGGAATTGTCTTCTTTCTGCTTGTATTTATATTCTCAGCATTCAGCACTGTACTTGGCACATAGTACGCATGTAAATACTTATTGACTGACAGTTCACTGACTGTTTGCATACTCTTCAAATTTTCTTAGAAACTTCAAGAGCTCTCAAGACACTGAGACAGCTGTCAGTTAGATTGTAGTTAAGCCCTCACTTGTGAATTGTTTCCTTTTCTTTTAAAAATATTTTAGTCCATGAGCATATGCTTCATCAGCTATAGCAAAGCATTGAGATAGTCAACCTCTCAGAATGGAGATTTACTTGGGATTTCAGTCTTTAAAGGTTGAAACACTGTCACTCCGAACCTTTTGTGACTATTACTTGTATCCTCTCATTTTCTGTGACAGGGCTATTTTTTTAACAGCACACATCTTGTGGGCTTGTTGAATAGAGAGCTGAGAGAGTCTTTAATAAATTATAGGGGGATTTATGGGTTCTGCTTAGGGCCACAGCAAATTGGATGAATTTAAGTGAAATTGTACTTATCCACCCAGAAGGTCCATTGGATCATAGAAAATAAAGAGGAATCAGCAGGAGCTATTTCTGTCATATTACAGCTCAATGTCTGATATATAGGGAGAAATGTCCCTAGAATTGAAAAAATTCAAGAAAATACAAGTGACATAATTATTGATTCTCTGGGCAATCCAGAAAGGAATCAAATTTAGCTTCCCCTAGATTCAAGCTAGAAGGACGTTTTAGCCTCTTGACTATGAACAGGAAAACACAAAAACAATCCAAGAAATATATATATTTTTTAAAAAGAGTCTGGCTAGATCCTTCTGGGAAAGACATCCTGAAACCTTCCCCAGTGGCCCATTCAGATGAAGTGTCAATGATTTTGTTGATATAGAGGAATTTTAGTAATGTTCTTTATTTGATTGGCTCCTTATATTTTGACAATGCTTCTTATTCCTTCCATTACTGTTTTATACATTGAAACTCTCATTTGAGGTCAAAGTATCGACAGCAGTTCCAGTAATTATTTCTGAAAATTATTTCTAGAATATATACTTTTTATAATAATGATTACAGGAAGTCTTAAAGCTTCTGAGAAGCATATATGAAAATGAAGGGAAAACTCCATTTTGTGGCTAAATCTATTAACTAGAGCCATTTCTTAGAGAAGGATAAGGACTAGATCATAAGTTCATTGGTATAAGTCAGTCTTAAAGCATGAAAATTCCCTCAACCTTTTAGGCTGGCACCTATTCTACAATTTATAATCTTAAAGAGTTTTATAGATTCAGTCAATAAATAGAGTAATCAAAGAAGTGTTTTAAATTCAGGGCACAAAGAAAGGCAAAAACATGGTACCTGCCCTCATGGAGCTCATATTCGAATGTAGGAGACTGCATGCAAAAAATTATACATAGAAGATTTTTGTTGTTTTTCAGTTGTGTCCCGCTCTTTGTGATCCCATTTTGGTGTGTTCTTGGCAGAGATACTGCAGTGGTGTAACATTTCCTTCTCGTGCTCATTTTATAGATGAAGAAACTGAGGCAAACAGGGGTAAGGGACATGGTCACATCTTAGAAAATGTCTGAAACCAGATTTGAACTCAGGAAGATGGGTCTTCCTGCTTCTGAGCTCAGTGCTCCATCCCCTGGGCCACCCTTGTCCTATATAAAAAGAAGATTTATATAGTGTAAATTGAAGATAATTTCAGAGGAAGGGACCTGATAATGGGGAAGACAGGGAAAGGTTTCCTTAAGAAGGTGGAGTTTGGTCTGAGTCTTGAAGGAAGCCAGAAAAGATATGTCTGAAGTAAGGAGGAGAGAAACTTCCAGACATAGGCTATAGCCAGCGAAAAACTCAGAAGATAAAGGATTAGGTGGAAAGAACAGAAAGTAGCTCATTGTAGCTGGATTTTAGAATTCTATGCAAAGAACTAAAGTGAAAGGAACCTGGTAAGACAGGAAGGATCCAGGCTTTAAAGGGATTCAAATGCCGGACAGAGCACTTCAAATTTGATCCTATAGGTAGCCCTTGGAATTTATTGAGTAGTAGGGTTAAAAATGGTCAGATTTATGCTTTAGGAAAATCATCATGGCAACTGAGCAGAAGATGAAGTGGAAGGGAAAAAACTTGAGGAGGGAGGCCAAATAGAAGGCTATAACATTATACAGATGTGAAGTGATGAGGGCCTCCACCATGGTGGGTAGGGACTATGTGAGTGGAGATGAGATGTATACAAGATCATTTGTGAAGGTAGAAATGCCAAAACTTGGCCACAGTAGGATTAAGGTGAATGAGAAGTTGAGAATGACACTGAGTTCTGGACCTTAAGTAATTGAGGAAATGTTGGTGCCCATGACTGTCATAGGAAAGTTAGAGGGGAAAGTTAATGAGTTTTATTTTGGAAAGCTGGTTTTGAGATTTCGATGGTACATTCAGCTGAAGATGTTCAAAAGGCAGCTGGTTTTGTAAAACTGGAGCTCTGAGATAAGCTATGGCTGGATCTATAACATAGGAATTATCTGCATGAAGGCGATAGTTGAGATAAATAAACAAGATAGCACAGAGGGAGAATAAAAAAAGAGTACAGCAAAGAACTGTGGAAGACACCTAGAGTTAGTGGCTTTGTCCTTGGTGAAGATTCAGAAAGGAGACTGAGAAGGGGCAGTCAAACTATTAGAGGACAACCAGGAGAGCATTTATTATATACAATGAGAGAGAAGAGAGTATTTATGAGATGAATCAATGTCAAAGGCTGCAAAGAGGTCAAGAAGGATGAAGACCTATGGGGTAATTCAGAAATGATTAGTAACTTTGAGAACAGTTTCAGTTGAATGATGAAGAAGCCAGTTTTGCAGAAGGTTTAAGAATCCAGTGAGAGAGAAGGATGTGGAGGCACTTAGTATGTGGACAGCTTAGGTAAGAGGGGGAAAGAAGATTTAGTTTGGTAGCTAGTGAGTTTGGTAGGATCAAGTGAGGGTTTTTAAGGATGGAAGAGATATGAACACATCTGTAGTCAGCACAGAAGGAGTGAGTAGAAGGGGAGAAATAGAAGATTAGAGAGAGTGGGTATAATAAAACATATTATAAATATAAATACAAATATAAAAATCATAAATATAAAATAAATAAACAAACAAATATATATATGCATATATATACATATATATATATGATAACAAAATCTATTAGAGACGATGAAAAGGAATGGGATCAAGGCAATAAAGAGGGGGAATCTGTAGTGGACCAAAGCTTACTCCAACCCCTTCTGTTGCTCTTCTAGCCTTGTCTCTCAAAGGTGTTCCCTGTAACTTTCACTTTTTTCCAACCAATATTCCTTCAACCTGTTTGCTTTAACAGATGTTTAACTCTCTCCTATCAACACCAGCTCCTTAAACCTTTTTTTCTGGATATCATTCATGCTTCCATTCTCTTAACTCCCTCTTTACAAGGCTAGTGTGAGAGATTGCTATAGCCTCACTGTTATTCCCAAAACATTGTTTTATTGCCATTCTTCAGTGAGTGACTTTTTCTTTCTTCAAGCATATAGTTCATTTATGTCATACTCTTCCCATTTAAGAGTTCCCAAAATATATTTACCAAGTGCTTTGTATTCCTCAAAATTATATCAATATGCAGTTATTATCCATACTATCATCATCTCCTAATGTCTAGGTCATTTGCCAGACTTTCCCCTATGACTTTACTACCTAGATCATAGTTTTTCTCTCCACCCCATCCCCTACCATCAGCATTAGGGACTTCAGCATTCATACTTCCAGCTCTTCTAACCACCTGACCGTAATATTTCTGCCTCTAATGTCCTTTCCAGCTCTAAATCTGTGATCTTAGGAAAAACCGACTAGGATAATGCAAATATTGAGGTCCCTAGTGATGTTGGGAGGGGAGAGAGTAAAGAGAAAGCCATTCTAGACATTTAGAAATAGATAAGGACATTTTAACTTAGTGTGATTAGATGCCCAAGGTCGTATAAGTAAGTGGTAGAGTTGGGATCTGAATGGAGATAAAAACCCCTTACCTTCTGTCTTAGAATCAATACAAGTGTCTGTTCCAAGGCAGAAGAGCAGTAAAGGGCTTGGCAATTGGGGTTAAATGAGTTGCCCTGGGTCACACAGGTAGAAGAGTTTGAGGTCAAATTTGAAACCAAGACCTCTTGACACCAAGTCTGGCACTCTATCCACTGTGCTGCCTCACTGCCCTCTTCATTGTTTAAAACTTTAAATCTGTTGTCCTTTTTCCTGAAGAGAGAAGGCTGTCAAAAATGTACCTCTATACAAAACCTTTGGACAGCTAGGTGGCACAGTGGATAGAATTCAGGACCTGAAGCCAGAAAGACTAATCTTGAGTTCAAATTTGGTCTCAGACACTTACTAGGTGTGACTGGGCAAGTCACTTTACCCTTTTTTGTCTCAGTTTCATCATCTGTAAAATAAGCTGGAGAAGGAAATGGCAAACCACTCCAGCATCTTTGCCATGAATACCCTGAATGGTCACAAAGAGTCAGACATGACTGAAATAACAGAACAACTCATTATTAAGCTCCTGTGCTAAGTGTGTTACAAATGTCTCATTTAGTCTTCACAATAGCCTGGGGACTATTATTATTATATTTTACAGTTGGGGAAACTGAGGCAGGCAGTGATTAAGTGACTTGCCCAAGATCACACAAATAATAAGTGTCTGATGTTGGATAGGAACTCAGGTCTTCCTCTATCCATCACCTCATCTAACTGTCTAGAAATGAACATAATACTTCAGATGTGGTCTGACAAAAAAGTCACAGTAAATTCATTAGTTCTCTTGTTTTGAACACTATATTTCCACTAATCCAGCCTGAAAGTGAATCAGCTTTTGATAGCCCTGCTATATTATTGCTTTTCACTGAGTTTGTAGTTGACTTACATGCCTGCATATGATTAATGGCAGAGAAAGGTGAATCATGTTTTGATTTATAGCAGACATTAATATAGTGCTATATGATTTAGAAAGCAGTTTCTGTACATTACTGTATTTCAATTGATCCTTGAGTCAGTCCTTTGAAGTAAATAGGACCAAGTATTATTTCACTTTACAGGTGGGGAAACTGAGAATTTAAGTGACTTGTCCAAGATCATGTAGCTAATAAGTGATAGATAAAGCTGGGGCTTAAAGCTACTTCTGAGGACTCTAAGGCCACCATTTTTCTCATTCTGTCACATATATAAGTATATATGCCATAGGTTTGGGGTGTGCTAGAGCCAGTTTGTACTGGTTTATGAGAGCTAAATGTCAAATATTCAATGGATCTACACCTTGGAAATTTCCAACACTACAAATCAGGGCTTGATTTATTGCTTTGTTTTTAGATTTAAGAAAAGTGATGGAGAAAATGTTAATAATGAACACTAGGCATGGCCTTTCCATGTTCTAAGTAAATTAATATAGTGAGGCAGTGTGACAATGGTTAGAGAACTCATCTTAGAACATGAAAAATCTGGATTCTAGTTCTTCCTCTGATGCATACTAGCTGTGTGCCATTGGAGATAGAAGAGTCATTCCATGAAATTGAATGGAATCTTCCTAACTCTCATTCAGCTCCACTAGACAGATGGTAAAACAGAAATGTCACCTTCAGATTTAAACTTTATAGTCTAAGTGATTTTCCAAGTTGACTTAGGATGTCTTGACATTCCTAGCCAGAGTGCCTCTATATTCCCTTAGCTTGTATTTATTTTGTATGTATTTATACCTAAATATTTTTCCTGAGAGAATAAAAACTCCTCAAGGACAGGGATTATTTTTGTTTTTGTTTTTTATCCCCATTGCTTAGCATAGAATTTGGCACATAGTTGGCCCCTAAGTAAATATTTACTGGTTGATTGATGGATGACTTAGCGGGAAGCCATATAATAATGCTGATAGTAATATTTCATGTTTGCATAGAACTTTAAGGTTTGCAAAGTATATAAATGATATCATTTGATAATAAGAGATCCTGATTCCCAGATTGCTTTAAGAGACATAGAATCTATTCCCTTATGAAACTGACCAGTCAGAATAGAATGTATTTGCACCATAGGAAGAGCAAATTATGCTGCATTAGAAAATTTCTACTTAAGTTGAGGTGGAGAATTAGCTAAGAGATACACAATTCAGGGTGCCTTTCCTATTGGGCATAAGACCCAATTTATTTTCATTTACATTAATTTCTCTACACCACTGACTGCAAGAGGCATTAAACTGTTAAATGCAGGCAATTCCCAATTGCTTGACAAAAATAGAAAGGTTTAATGAATACT
Source organism: Gracilinanus agilis (assembly GCF_016433145.1). Taxonomy (NCBI): domain Eukaryota; kingdom Metazoa; phylum Chordata; class Mammalia; order Didelphimorphia; family Didelphidae; genus Gracilinanus; species Gracilinanus agilis. Next base: position 238,862,348 of record NC_058130.1, read on the forward strand.
GCAAAAAAAGCCCCGCCCCCAACTTCATAGATTATACTAATATGCAAAATGGTCAGAAAATCTTAATCAATCTTTCTCATTTTCTCCAAGTAGGGAATGGCAAAACTTTAAAAGCACCCTTGCTGGAAAGGCCAAACAAATATATTTAAGTGGCACATAACAGGGTGATACAATAATAATGCAATGAATGAATCCTCAGGAAATGAGAATGTACACTTGGGTAATTCCACCCAGGCACAAACCCCTCTGCTTTGGTTATGAAGCATCTCCCACTGTAGCTAGTGAAATGCAATACTCTTTTGAATATATGCATCTCATTACAGTATTAATTACATCTTCCTATTATATGTCCTATCTCCATTGACTGTTGTGGGGGGTAGTCACCTAGGGAAGAGACAATATATTGTAAAACCCAAGCAATATACTTTCCAGCTAATGTTGCTACAATTGTCTTCAGCAGGGAAAAATCTATGAAAATCTAAATATAGCTTCAGAGTTAGAAGAGAATTTTAAAATTATCTTGTACAAGAGTTAAATGTGAACCAGATTAAAATGTAATTGGGAAGCAAAAAAATGAAAATACAATAGAACATGGATTTTGTTAATATATGGTTTCCTACATCAATATGCCTCTGCAGGGATCCTTATGTATAGTTGATGTGATTCCTTTCCTATTTGTGTTTGACTTCATTGATCTAGCCCAACCTTCATGCTTTATAGATGCAATAAAGACTTATGAAGATGGGGTCACTTGCCTAAGGTCAAATAGGTAGGTGACTGGAGTATTATTTGAATGAAGTTCTTTTAACTAATGTTTGTTCAAATATACCACACTGCCTGTATTTTTATCCCGAGGCTCACTTCTTTATTACTTTCTCTTTACTACTATGTACTAACCTGGTTCTGCTCCTTCTCTCTGCTCGCTCCCAAAATCCCAGTACCATGGCCTTTTCCCATGGAAAGAGCAAGGGATTTGTAGTTAGAGGACCTGGGTTCAAATTCACTTCTCCCACTTGGACAAACTGCTTCACTTTTCTTGATTTCAGTGTCCTCATCTGTAAGCTGATAGACTTATATTGAATGATTTCTCTCATCCCTTACAGCTCTAAATCTATAATCTGTGCCTTTTTTTTTCAGAATGTTCTTTGATCCTTTCTGTAGGAAAGGGTAAAAGGATGGTTGAAAACCAGGGAAGGTATAAATTCCAGTGATCTCAGTGCAAACCTCATAATACAAAATAACAGACAGGGTTTTGTTTATAGGCTGTTTCTGGAGTTCTCACAGATTACCAACTGTGCAGGACCAACTGCATCAACAGAGAGTAAAAAGAATTTGGAAATGGTGCTGGCTTTGGCAGCAAACTTTGAAGTCATTATGTTCTATTTAAAACACATACACATGTACAACAACAACAACAAAAAACTACTATAAAACCCCAAGTCTCTCAAGAAGGCTAGAATTTCAGGCTCAAAATTATTATTATTATTCTCTCTTTGAAATGTCAATTCTGAATTTTAAAAGACCCCAAAAAACTCATGCTGAGGTATACTCAATTTTGAAATGCAACTCTTTTTATTGTAGCTCAATAGTAGGATATGCCAAGAGTGATTTTAAAAAAAGAGAGGAAAAAACCTTCAAATTATTTCTTTTTGTTGCAGAAATGCCACAGGTTATTAAACTAACACCAGAAATGAATATAATCAGATCTCATCTATTATTAATGAGGTCTGCCTTAATGTGATCATTATAGGTGTGGGTCTTACACCTAGCAGCTATCATCTAACATAATAACAACCTGGAATAATGAGTTGTCAGCGTGATATTTTTCTTTTGTGATGGGCACATACCTATAGGGTTGCTTTTTTCATTTCTTATAAAATAGCAATAATAATAGTGTGTAATATTTTAGTCAGGGAAAAGTGAGTTTTATTTATAACATAATAGTTATTGTTTAACATCTTTACAGCTAGGATTTGCTACTGAATTAGCCCAAAAGTAATATTTAAATGTAATGTCACTCATAATATGGAGCCAAGTTGCCTAAACAGATGACCTAAAGTCATGTTCTCCTTTTTAGTGGGGAATATTTCATTCTTTTTATTTATATCCCTAGTGCCAAGTACATGGAAAATATCTAATAAATGCTTGTGGATATATTGATATGTTTTTCTGAAGCTATTTCTGTGAATGAGTTTCTCTGGACTGGGAGTCGATGGTATGGTTCTAATTTTGTCTCTCTCCTGTCAACTAGCTCTGTGGACAGATCATTTCAATTCTCTAGAATAGATCTACTTTTTTTTCATCAGGAAAATGAGGAGTTTGGTTTCGGTTAGTTCTTCCAGCTCTAATATCTTATGATTCTAACTTATTTGCTTTAAAATTTCAATTTTTTCTCTCAATATATGTCTATTATCAAGTACTTTTATGGATGGAAAAGAAGGTAGACTGGTCATACAGTGTTAATGAGGGATAATAGATAGGCAGCCCAATTGGTATGCTGTTTGTGACATACTAAGGAAGCAAGAATAAGAGTAATGCATCCTGTGGCTTGGATGAATCCCTGTCATGAGTCTATGGAAAGACATGGACAAGAGTCATAAAGAATGAGACAGCATGGAAAGATATTTATCTTTGATAGTGTACTTACACTTGGGTGACATCTTGGATCTATTGAACTCACAATGTAAGTCTTGTTAGGTGCATTTTGCTCTTATTCTTTTTCTCAGAATATACATTCAAAGAATGTAGACAATCTTGAGATTTTGAAGTTTTGGAAATGTGTTTTATTCTTAACTCTACCATTAACTTACAGAAGGCCCTCTATAAGACTTAGTTTTCTCATCCAAAAAATGAAGGAATTGGACTACTATATTTCTAAGTTCTCTTTGTATAAAACTATTATTTCAACCAGGGTTCAAAAGTTTCAGTCAAGTTAGTTGTTTGAACCTCAAAATGCATTTCGAATAGAAGCAATCTTATAAATGGCAATTGTTTCTCAGCTATCCCATAGAATCCTTTTAAATCTATAATCTAGTTGAAGGATATATTTTGTTAAAAACTGACAGAGTTGTAGACTAGTCTGGAGCTGTCCAATGTATTTGAAGTTGTTAGAAAAAGGAATTCAAAAAGCATTTCTTAAGCAACAGCTAAGGGAGAACTTGGATAAAAATGGACTAGAAAGAGAAGGCAAATATGGGTTACAGTCTGCACCATTCTGGAGACTGTTCATATTGTTGAGCTTGTGGATTCATTGAAGTATCAAATTATGTGCAAAACGTTGTCCTTATAGGTCTTATGGATGCAAAGACCAAAAGTACCTAAACAGTCTCTGATTTTGAGAATTTACATTTCAATGAGACACATAGCATGTAAAAGAGATAACAAAATAAAAGATATAAAGCAGAAAGAACCCTACAACTACAAAGATTCGAAAAGACTTCTCCTAATAGAGGAACCTCTAAGGAAACTAAGAATTCTGAGATCCTGGAAATGAGGAGGTACTACAACAAACTGTGTGTATTTATGTGGAGTACAGTCTATTAAAGCAACAGAGCAAGGAGATGCAATATTGAGTTTGAGAAACATAAACAGCTTAATTTGGTTGGAATGTAGAATGTTTGGATGGCAATAATGTGAAATGTCTGGAAGAGTAGACTTGAAACCAAATTGTGAAATACATTAAAGTGCCTGGGAAGAAGTTAAAAGAGTCTAGGACAGAGTCTTGGGGACCTCTATAGTTAGAGTATGGAGCAGATGGTTATCTAGCAAAAGAGGAGAGTTGTAACAGATAGGAGTACTAGAAAAGAATTTATGGAAACTAAGGGAGGAGAGAGGCCCGAGGAGGAGATGTGGTCAACACTGTCCTGCACTTAAAGAGGTTAAGAGGGATGAGGACTGAAAAAAAGTCTTAAGATTTCACGACTTAAAAATAATTGGTAGGGGCAGCTGGGTAGCTCAGTGGATTGAGAGCCGGTCCTAGAGACCTAGGTTCAAATCCAGCCTCAGACACTTCTCAGCTGTGTGGCCCTGGGAAAGTCACTTGACCCCCATTGCCCACCCTTACCACTCTTCCACCTAGGAGCCAATACACAAAAGTTAAGGGTTTAAAAAAAACAAAAACAAAAACAAAAAATAATTGGTAAATTTGGAAAGTGTAGTTTGACTTGGGTGGGTAGATAGAAAACTAGATTATAAGAAGAGAGTGGGAGAAGTGAAAGTGGAGGCAACATATGTATGTGGAGATTTTAACCATGAAAGGGAGAAAAAGCATAAAGACAATAGTTTAAAGGGGTTAGTAGTTTTAAGCAATTTTTTTAGGATGAGAGAAACTTTGACTTGTTTATAGGTAGCAGAGAAAGATGAGAAAAAGAGACAGAGAAAGAAGAGAAGATAGAAGAGAGAAGGATGGAGAGAGAGACTGAGAGGTGAGAGATATAGAAATAGAGGAGACTGAGAAAGCTAGAGAGATTGAGAAAGCTGGAGAGACAGAGAGAAAGATTAAAAGGGAAATCTCCCAGGCTTATAACATCACCATAGAGATTTGGACTTCAAATTATTAGAGGAACCCACTCCCCCTTCTATTGGACTGGCACTGCCAGAATAATTAATGGTAGCAACAGAATTCAGTATCCAGGTCTTTTTTCTTCTGCTGTGTGACTTAGTATCTTTCAATTCTTCCTAAGCCAAAGCCATCTTGGCGCATAGCTGAAGTCGAATTGGAAGTCATAGAAATGGAAAGATCAAAAGAGCTATGAAGATAAGGTGTGAAAATGCAGTCATAAATATGAGATTGAAATTTTTTAGGATAATGACCGAAGGCCTGGAGAAAAAGATTCTCATTCAAAGTCATAGAGAATGGAATGGAATATCTAAAAGGAAGGTAGATGACAATGATATTTGGAAGTGGCTGTTAGAGTCAAATTGCTTGAACTTCATAGGAGGAAAGATTATTGTGTGTATAGGAGAGAAAGAGTATGAAAATGCTAATGGGAAGAGAAGAATATGTCAGCTATGTGTCTAGATTCTGTGAGCTGAGAGGGATACAAAAGGAATCAACCAGTATTAAAGAAGATGGCCAGAGATACGGAATTTTCTGAGGAACCTTGAGTTTTAGTTAAATGAAATGGAGAAGGCATGCTAGCTCTTACCTGGGAGAGAAGAAGTGGGGCCAATTATGCAGACTAACTTGGCCACATAGTTAGCAAAGTTTCATCTCCTTGGTTTCATCTCTCAACTAGATCCCATTCTTCTCATAGGGATATAAGGTAAAATTCATTGTCAAAGATTCATGTTCCATCTGAATCAGTGCATACTGATGATCCATATATCATTCTTTAGACTTCATGTTAAGAAGACTTGAGTTCAAATTTTATCTCAAATATTTGTTAGCTGTATGATCCTGGGCAAATAATTTAACCTTTCTCTGCTTCAGTTTCTTTATCTATGAAAATAATAAATAGTACCTGCCTCCAAGGTTTGTCATGAGGAGAAATTCAGTTAATATATTAAGTGCTTTGCAAAAATTAAAGTGTCATATAAATGCTGTTATTATTAAAAATAATAATAGTTACTATTATTCTTGGTGTCCTTAAGATTGCTTCTCAGCACAGTTAAAATTTGCAGTCAATGAGTGTATGCTAATTATCTCTATTGACTTTGTCACGATTCCCATGAGAAATTCTTGTGTGCTCACCAAGGAAGATTCCAGTTCTATCATTCTCATAATCATTGGCACATTTAATACATGGTCTCTGTCTGTCTCTCTGTCTCTGTCTCTATCTCTCTTGCTGTCTCTCCCTCACCCCCAAGATAAGAAAAAAGAGATTCAGAAGTTGAGGGAGTTCCCATCAGTGGACCTAACAAGGCAGCTAGATGATGCAATGGATAGAATGCTGGGCCTGAACTCAGGAAGACATCTTCCTGAGTTCAAATCTGGCCTCGGTCTAGCTGTGTGGGCAAGTTATTTAACCCTGTTTGCCTCAGTTCCTCATCTGTAAAACAAGCTAGAGAAGGAAATGGCACACCACTCCAGTATCTTTGCCAAGAAAATACAAAATGGAGTCACAAAGAATTGAACATGACAGAAATGACTAAATAGCAAGAAATCTCTTTAATTAACTTGGGATCTAAATGATCTGCTGTAATGAGTGAAAAGGAGAGCTAGAGTGCCAGTGTGTCTTGGGAGAAAAAGAAAAGGTTTTTGTGAAGGAGGATGGATTTAGTATTTCTTATTGAGACATAACATCATGATAGCTCTAATTAGTGTGAAACAATAAACAAATCATGAAAATACTGATATAATTTTCAACTTTTCTGGGAATTCTTCTATATAAGGTTTTTTCTTCTTTAAAACCCTATGCTTTGAAGGTATTCTTGTCAAGGAATACATTTACATCACTTGGTGTGTTTTTGCTGAGGCCATCTTGGAGTGGTAGGATAAAGTGTCATTAGTTGTACAGGTGAAAGAAGACCTAAATCTAAATTCTTATGCCCTTTGACATATCCCTTCCATTTGATTCTATAGAGAAGACATAATGTTTTAGTGGAATGAATACTGGATTTCAAGTCAAGAAACCTGGGTGTAAATTTCAGCTTTGATAAGTATTAGATATAGGACTTTGGACAACTTATTTTTTCTGTATGATCCTCAGTTTCTTCAGCTATAAAATGGAGGATAATACATACAACCATCTATTTTATAGGACTTTTGTGGGGAATATACTTGTAAAACGTAAAATGTTATGTAAATATGAACCATTATTATTGTTCTGAGTTTTCTGGTACTAAGTGTATTGGCTCTCCTGGAGACTATTTTCAGTTTGTCATCTAATTAATTGAGGAATCAAGATGTGCTCCCTTCTTTGTAGTCTTTTTCCCTCTAAAAGGCCCAGCCACCTTTCCTATTAAAGCCAATATTTTTGGGTAAATCATTCATGTGATTTTAGGTCATCTTTTTTCTTTTATTCATTGAATTCTTAGGTTACAGAGGAATGAAATTATTACTGAGCAAAAAATCATGGCCCTGGTCATATCCATAAAGATGAGACTTCATACATCTATAGAGAATGAGACCAAGAGAACCTGATTAGACTGATGAAATTAAAAGATGAGGGTCTATATTTGGAACTTTGACTATCTCTTTTTATAAATTTTAGCATCCTCATCAAGTTCACCATTGTCTCCTAGTAGAAATTCTCTTCAATCAAGCTTTTTTCTTTTGGTGGGTAAGGCCAAGATAAAGATCAATTAGTCAGTAAATAAGAATTTATTAAATGTCTACTATGTGCCACACACTGTGTTAAGTGCTAGGGGCTACAAAGAAAAGCAAACAAAACAAAACAAAACAAAAAATAGTCCCTGTTCTCAAGGAGTTTATGGTTTAATGGGAGAGATAGCATTCAAACAGCTGTATAATACACACACACACACACACACACACACACACACGCACAAAATAATCTGTAATTAATCAATAGAGGGAAGGCATTTTTATAAAGGGGGTGTCAAGAAAAGGCATCTTGTATAATGTTGAATTTTATTTGGTAATTGTGGGAAGTTAGGGAAATTAGGAGATGAAGATGAAGAAGGAGAGAATTCCTGGCACAGGAGACATCAAGTGAAAATGCCCAGTCAAGAGATGGAGTGCCTCCTGAGAGGCATAGCAAGGATACCAGTGTTACTGGCTTACAAAATTGCAAGCCTGGAAAGTTAGGAGGGAGCCTAGTAATGATGGGCTTTGAGCTCCAAACACCTAATTTCATCCTGGAGGTCATAGAGAACCATTGGAGTTTATTGAATGGGAGATGGGGAGGAGGTGGTGGTGATGTTATGGTCTGACTTGTGCTCAAGAAGATCAGTTTGGCTGGTGAATGGAGGATGAACTGCAGTGAGGAGAGAAGAGATGTGGCAAAAGTAAGATCAAAAGGACTAGACAATAGTTTGGATATACGGCAACAAAAGAGAGCAAGAATCAAAGATGATGGCTATGTTGGGAGCCTGTAAAGATGGCAACGCTCTCAAAAGGAATAAGAAAGTTAAGAATAGGAGAAGACGTGGGGGAAAGATAATGACTTAAGTGTTGGATATGTTGAATTTAAGATATCTATAAGATATCTAGTTCAAGATGTCCAAACAGACAGTTGGAGATGGGAGATTGGAGGTTAGGAGAGATGTTAGGGAAGGATAAGTAGAACTGAGAATCCTCAACATTGAGATAATAATTGTATCTATAGTAGCTGATAAATTCTCTCTGATGCCAATATTTTTAGGTATAAAAGTATGTTGTAATTATAATAGCTAGCATTATGTAGTGCTTTAAGGTTTCCAAAGATTATTTATATGTGTATATATCTATCTCTATACAAACACATATATATGTGTGTGCATCTATCCCTGAGCCTAGTTCTGCCATTGCCAAACAATTGCTGTAAAGTGTGTTATCCCATAACCCTCCTTGTCCCCTCTCAACAGGCAAATCAAACTGCAATGCAACTAAATTGTAATGAGTTGAAGGTTATAAGAGGGCAGTTAGGTTGCTCTCTTTGCTATGTGCAGAGTGGAGATTTCTTCTGGAAAGTCCTTGCAGCTACTGTGGTCACTAGAGCCCTTTGGCACTAGTTGTACTAGGGATCCACCCTTCTTCATCAACATATTTCCTGATGACATCTTTTATTTCTGTTCTTTTAAGTTCCTCATTGATCATATATTAAACTCTACTTACAGGTGCTGTACATCTTTTCCATACCTTCTGAATGATATTCATTTAAAATTATCCAAAAACTGAAATTCTGTCACTTCCCCAATTAAAAACAACACAAATGGAATGTTATTATTAAAACAAAGGGCATTTCTTTTTATTCCAGGAGAAACTTAAGGAGGGCAATCCAGTCCAATTTCTTCTTTCTGTTTATATCACTAGTGCTCAATATGGTACCTGAAACTTGGTACCACAATCTACATTAGGGACTAAATAGAAGATGGTTACAATAATACAGACAAGAGGTGATGAAATTTTGAACTAGAGTGACTAGCTAACATGTATATAGAGAAAGCACTTTTAAAATGCTTATAAAATAGTAATAAAAGATCATAACAATCTTGTGTTGGTATGTATAACAACTTTGACAAAAATATAGATCCAAGTTCTTGGGATAAGAACTCACTATTAGGTAAAAATTGGTGGGACGGTTGGAAAAAGTTTGATAAAAACTTGACCAATATCTTATACAATTCACTTTGATAAGATCAGAATAGATATATGACTTAGACATGAAAGGAGGTATCATAAGCATAGAACGTAGCACCTATGAGATTTAAGAATAGGAGAGGAATTTATGAGTAAACAAGAGATGGAGAACATTGTGAGATGTAAAATGAATAATTTTGATTACACTAATTTAAAAAGTTCCCATATAAGTAAAATTAATATAGATAAGATTAGGAGATCAGGGGAAAAAGGGAAAGAACTTATACATTTCAAGATATTTGTAGCAGTTCCCTTTGTGATAGCAAAGAACTGGAAATTGAGGGGCTGTCTATCAATTGGAGAATGACTGGTCAAATTGAGGTATATAATTGTAATGGAAGACCCATAAGAAATGATGAATAGATTATTACAAAATTTAGAAAGACAAAAGTGAAATGAATAGATCCAAGAGAACATTATAAGCAGATTTTGAATTAATATTTGAAGAATAACTTGTGAAAGTTCACTTCCAGAGAATGAACTGAAAAACAGAAACATAAAAGACACAATCTTTATCTACATATCTTTTTGTCGGGTGTTGTCTTCTATAGTGCAGGAATGGGAGGATAAACAGATATCTGGGAACAAATTATATTAAATAAATAAAATTAAAAAATAAAAATGTTTATAAAGAACATAACAGGTACAAATCAAAATTGTGACTTACTTGTAAGTCTTGCAGGATTTGAATTTAGGCATTGATGCTGAGGAAACTAAAGAACATAATTGGTAGAAAGGAAGGATTGTGTGGGAAAAGTATATCCAACATGACAAAAGAATTAAAGCAAGAATAGATGTGAATAAAAAAATATATTGAGATTAGATAGAAGAATGCCAAACATGCTTTTTTGTCTGGATTAGAAAGGCCATATGGAGAAATAGAAAGAAGTGGGGTAAATGAGATTGAGAATAGAAGAGATACACATTAGAAGAAGTAAATTTAGGAATATTTGAAGAAAAGAGTTTTTAAAAAAGAGTTTCAAAGAATATGAAAATAAAATTCAATCTGATTATTAAAATTCCCCTTAAAATGTGTTAACACTATTTTATATGCTTTCCACACAAAGTATAGAACTTCCTCATTTGAGAACTCAACTTAGACACAATTTTACAGTTTTTAGCCCTTCACAGCTTCCCTAATATATTGTAGTACATGTAGTGTGAGGAATTAATTTGCTCTTCATCTCTGGATATTTACCTATCAAGTAAACAAACCACAGCAGTTCAAAGAATTGAGTGGTGAAAGCACTGTTAATTTTTTCTTTAACATCAATCTCTTTTTCTTTGGATGAGATAGTGATTGCAGGAGCCAGGTGAAACAAGGTCCTTCTTAGCCCTTTTAAAAAATATATTAACTGGCAGCCTAGCAACTTCAAATTAATTTATAAACTATGCATATATTCAGTGCCAAAGAACCTGAAAAAATTTTGAAATGATTATAGGAGTTCTCAAGGTATATGTGGAATAATTTTGCTGGAACAAATGTGTTTTCCTTTCATTCTGATGCTCATCTTTTGAGTTTAATGATAGTGTGTATGGGGGGGAGGACAGCAGGATGTTCCCTGCATTTGAATTAGAATTTCATGTTAGGTGGAACCCTACAGGTATTTTCTAATAATGTTCATGGTAGTGGTGTTTCTAGTATCCTTCTTAATGTAAACTTTACAGCAAAGGAACTTATTTATGCTGCCATCCTATGGCTATAGTTAATTATGAAGCTTTTATTTTCTTGACATAATATAAAAATATGTTCCTGATAAAAAACGTAATTTTTAGAGGTCAGTTAACACTTTTGCCAGAAAAAATATTCTTAAAAGTAGAAAAAAGCACTCTGCTGAATTAAAAAAACCAAAAAAAACTGATGTAGTTCTATTGGCCAAACCATTGGAGAGGCAAAGCAGAAAAAAACACCTTATGGGCCAATTTCAGAAGTGAGTTTTAATGCAAAAGTAATTTAAAATACTTGCAGATATTTTGTAATATGCCAGGAAAAAATTTAGTATAGCTATATTGGATTTGTATCAGAAATGCAAGAATGTTTCAATGTTAACAAAACAAGTGGCATCCTTAACCATATAAAAATCAGAAGAAAATTCATAGCTTCCATTTTACAAACCAGGTCAAAGTCAGGATGCCATTTCTCCCTATTTTTGATACATTTCTTGAATTATGAATACAATATTAATAAGAGAAGAAAATTAAAGGTATAAACATAGGCAAAAGAGAAATAAAATTATCTATTTATAGATAACATGACATATTTAAGGTCCAGTAAAACAGTGATGAAATCAATTGAGATAATTAAAAGCTTTAGTGAACTAGTTGAATAAAAATAAATCCACAAAATCATCAGGATTTTTATGTAATACTAACAAAAACAGGAAGAAATTATAATAGGGGGAATTCTATTTAGAAAAACTAAAAATGTATCAAATATTTGATAATTAATTTACCAACATACTTATACACAAGAACTTTTTGTAATTTTATAAATAAAACCATAAAAATAAAAAAGATAAATACAGTTTTGTTAGTCATTCATTATATTGGCCTTGCCAAACAATAAAAAAGACTCTCTCCATTAATTTATAGGCAGCGTTATGCCAATCAGATTGTCAAGGAAAGAGTTTATAGAAAGATTTTGGCCTAAAATGGTCTATAGTCTTGAGGGAAATTTTAAAAACTCTGAAAAAAGAAGATGTAACATCACGAGACTTTGAAATATATTGTTTTTTATTTTCTTTTAGAAGAAAACCAATGACATCATGGAATGATGTTTTGCCCATAAATAGGATTTAAGTGAGGCAGAGTTGCACAGAGTCATCTACCTCACTCTCTTCCAGTCATCAGACTCTGGTGGCAAGGCAAAAGTCAGAATGACTGGCAAAGGCTTGGGATGCAGTAGATGACCTTGGCTTCTTTGATGTCTTACCAAGTTCTAAGCACTCCATAGAATCTGTTTCAACTGCCTTCACAGACTTTTGGGACAAATGTTCTCATCCCCTCTTTCCTCCAGATGAAATCTTCAGTGCTTGGGGTAGACTAGAGCGAGGCTTGTCAGTAGCCCTCAACCTGGTTTAGCTCACTTGTCAAGGTTTTCAGAGTATGGCTGCTGTGCATTCTACAGCTTCTTGGAACCACAGATGAAAGTTGAGTGAATGGTGGATACGAAAAGTGAATGAGCAGTCCAGAAAAGGGCCCAGCAATCCCTCATACTAGATGTACTAGTCCTTCCTGAACACCTCAGACACCACATATATTACATATTATTGAAATATGTTATAGAACAGAAGTCATAAAGACTATTCAGTGCTGATTAAAATACCAAAAACTAGATTGGTGGAACCAGTGATACAAGAAGGAAATAAAAATGGTAGAAAACAGTGGTCCAGTGTTTGATAACCCCTGAATATACATGACTAAGAGAAGACCTCCTTTTTAAAATCAGAATTACTGAGAAAAGTGGAATGCAGTTTGGCATAAATTAGGTTTAGACCAATACTTATTACCATACACCAAAGAAAAAGGATACTTGATCTGAATATATTTATTCCCTTGATTTATCTTTCTTAGGTTATTGTACAATATAATTCAATAACATATATTGGCATGTAGGTGACAGTGTATGGGGTGCAACATAATTCAATGACATTACATATTAGCAGTTAGGTGACAGTTCTGTGAGCATGGAGGCAAGAAGCCCTGATCTCAAATATAGCCTCAGAGATTTACTTACTCTGTGCCCCTGGGCAATTCACTTAAACTTTGCTGGTTTCAGTTTCCTAATATGTAAAAATGGGGATAATAATGCCACATGGTTATTGCGAAGATAAAAAATAATATTTGTAAAGTGCTTTGCAAAGCCTAAATTGCCATATAATGTGGTTATTATTATTATTTTACTATAGGTAGCATTTTTAGCAATATAAAAATAGTAGTGATGATAATGGACATCCTTGTATTAACCATGTTCCTTTTGGAAATCCTTCTAGTTTACACCCATTACATATAAATCTCCCTTTGATTGCTTCCTTCCTGAATTTTTCCAAGCTCCAGATGCTGGTCTGAATCTAGGCGACATAACTACAGACTTGCTCCTCGGTCAAGCTTTGGTAGAGATCTGCTGGCCTTGCCCTTGTCAGCTAGCTGGATGGCTTTCCAGTTTAGAATTATAGTGCTATAGACTTATTTCTGGTCTGGAGTATGAGAAGAAGAAGGACTGAATTGGCAATCCCTGCTCTGGGATCAGAGTGACAGTGCTATAGCTATAGGTCTGCCCCTACTCTTAGCTTAGTGGCTGAGGCTATGCTCTTTAACTGGAGTCAAGCTGGCAATGCTGCCAGCCAAACCTCTGTCTTTGGTTCCTTCCTTAGTAGTCTGCCTGTGGGCTGGGGCTGGAAAGAACAACCCTCTATATTTTATTCTTAGATGTTTTGATGGTTATTGCATTTGGTGCTCTTTTAAATCTTTGTTTGGGTAGTTATGAGGGGAGATGGATTGTATTGCTTCATCTTTCTCTGTTATATTTGCTAATACGCGTTAGTGACACTAGACCAACTGTTCAGAAATCAATTTGGAACCATGCAAGAAAAATGATCTAGTGATTCCCCCATTGGGTATTCACCCCAAGAAGGTAAAAAAAGACACAAAGTTTTAATAAATACCAAAACATTCATGGCATCACTCTTTGTGTTAGTAAAGAAGTATAAACACAGCAGAAAAACAAACCTCTGCTCTATCCAGGATTACTAATGATCTCTTAATTGCCAAATCTGAAGATATTTTTCAATCTTTATCCTTTTTTTAGGATTGCAATAGCCTCTTAACTTTTCTCTAGTTTTTTTTATACATTTGACCACTCTCTTTTCTAATATGTTCGATATTCTCTGGATTTTCTTTTCACTGTTCTCTCCTGTCTCTTCTCCTAGCTATGACTACTTTTCAGTCTTCATTCTTCATCATCATCCATGCCATATTTATCAACTGTGTATATACTCCATGGATTTGTCACAGGCTCTTTTCTCCTTTCTTTCTACCCCTTCTCAACTGGTGGGCTTATCAGTTTCCACAATCTCATTTATCACCTCAATGCAAATACTCCCAGATCTACATAATCTAGCTTGTTGGAATTAATTGAGTAAACCATGCTGACTCCATCTTGTAAACCAATTTTGAATCTAGCTCAAGTCCTTTTCTGTTCAATTATGTGTCAAGTTGGTTTCTGTCTTATGAGGAAACTTTATTCAATTGTGGAAATTGTGAGAAAACATTATTGCATTGTTTGAATCTAGTCCTGAGTGGCTCTGAAGCTGAACCATCTCTACTTGTATTTAGAGACTATTAACTAAGGACCTTGGTTATGCCAACCAGAGATCAGATCTAAAGAATGATGAATAGAGGTTTCTCACATTTAAAATCTCAAGCAGCTCATATGTCTTAACTGAAAAATGGCTTGATATTGGCCAATATGTTACTGTTTTCCTCATCCTTTCGATGGAATATCTATCTTTGATATATTCATATAGCTGAGGGGGGGGAATGGCACACTTCATTTTCTGATTTCAGGAAATGGTACCTGTTTGTTTTCTCCCTCCTAACTTGGAAAACTCACAAACTTTCTTCCAATTGGAAATCATATTACCTAATCTTGCATCCTGGTTTATATCCTGTTATTTTCTTTTAATATATAAAATCTGTCTTCCTCTGTATTCGGAGTCCAGTGCCAAGCTGAGGAGTATTGCTCCCAATTTGTCTTATGCAACTGGCATATATTGGTTAATAGATTGGTATGTCCCAAATCTCAAATCTTTGTTTCCTCAGTTACTTTAGATTTCTCCTGTCACAAGCCTGAGCCTTTCTCTTGGGTATTATGATTATCCTGTTGAACACTGAGAACTAGATGTATCATGAGCATCTCAAACCCAACCTATCCAAAATCAAACTCAACATTTTTGCTCTCAAACCTGATTTCCTTTTGAATTTCTTTATTATCATCAAGAGTACCAGCATCCTTCGTCATCTTCATTTGTCAATCTTGGTGTCACCTTCAATTTCTTCCTGTCCTTTACCCTACATATCAAATTACTTCTCAGAGCTCATTTCTATGTCCACAGCATCTCTATTTCACTTCCTTTTTTCTCCACTCACATAGCCCTAGTTCAGGCTCTCATCAGCCTTCTCCTGGCAATTGTAATAATTTTTTTATTTGGTCTCCTTACCTCAGCTCTTCCTATTCCATGAAAAATGAAAGTGATATTCCTAAAATGCAGGACTTATCCCTCTTTACTCAGTAAATTCCAGTGACTCTATTTAGGATCAAATGACTCCTCTGTCTTTGTCAACTCATTAAAATGTCTTTTTCCTTCCTTTCGAGTCTTATTATATATTGTTTTTCTGTATGCAATGAATCAATTGGTCATTGTGATAAGACCAATATGTACCAATGTTACATTCTTTCATATACTCCTTATCAAGGCTAGATTTTCCCCCCAAAATCTTGACTGGCTCCACAAATCGGTCAAGTTTCAGGCTGTGCTTCCCTCATTGGAGCTTCATGGTGATTCCTGGCCATGTTGGTCACCCTGGGGGTACAAAAGCATGGCCAGCACCCTTCAGACTCAGTTGATGCTTGAAAACCATGTGAGTCACCATACTCTGCTTTGATGAAAGGACCCATTTTTTAATATAGAATCATATAAAGCAATTATAAAGTACTCATTATGCACCAGGTGCTGTGAGGACAGGAGGACCTCATCTTCTACTATATTCTTACCAAATATCATTTGCCATGTTGGGGCTAAGTAGACTTCCTATTGTTAACTATTCAATGACCTATGAACACTTCATTTTACACCAGCATTGAAATTACATTAAACAGGTGCCAGGATCAAGTCCCTCCCTCATCTTCTTACTATTTGATATTCCTCACATGTTACGCTTAATTGCACATCACTATGCCTCTGTATTGACTGTCTCACGTGCCTAGAATGCTCTCCTTTCTACTCCTGTCTCATTGAATCCCTAGCTTTCTTTAAGACTCTGCTCAATCAGAAACTCTGGTAATCCTTTCTTCTCTGTTAACATTCTTCCTTCCAAAACAACCTTGTATTCCTGTGGCATAAATTCCAAATACATGCTTTCCCTCTATTAGAATGTCTGCTCTACAGGACAAGGACTGTTTCAGTTTTGTCTTTTTATTCCTAGAACATGGCATATAGGAGACACTTTACAAATATTAATTGCTTAAGTGGTTCTAGAGAATGGTTAATGAAACATATCTCACAGCAAAGAAATGGGCAACTACTAAAGGAACGCTATATACATTTTTCAGATTCAGATGTGGTCCTTGCATCAGAAGATTTTGTTTCTTTTCTTTGTTATAAAGGCAGAGTTCAGTGGTGAGGAGGTTTTCTTCAGAGATGACTGTGGTAGAAATATAGCATTCATAAATAACATTTACTTCATATATGTATTATATATTATACATGTATGTGTTACATATATGCGTGCAAGTTTTCTAAATCTACATACATGAAATAATATTACATTCCCCATCACTAGAGGTTTTCATGTTGGTTGACCACTTCTGTCAGGATCGAAAAAATGCTGGATTTAGTGTGTAAGGGCTTCAGTTTGGATCCTGAATCTGCTAAAAGACTGACCGTATGACCAACCTTGGGCAAGCCCCTTTATTTCTCTGAGCCCAAGTTCTTCACCTTTAGTGAAAGTCATTGGAGTAATTGCACCTTAAGGTTTCTTTCAACTCTGCGTCTAAAATTCTGAGATCCCTCTTCTAATCTTTTCCCCTTCTAGCTTATCTTTTATAGTATTTCCAGACTATCTTTTCTTATGTATAGACCTGACTATGCTATTCTTCATTCATTTCTATCTAATAAACATTTATTTAATGCTCATTATTTGCAAGAACATTATGTTATAGATTCTAAGGATACAAAGATAAAAACGGCACAGTTCTGAAAACCTGAAATCTTTTTCTTTAGAAACCCAATATATAAGCTGCAACAGGTGTGTAGGAAGCTATAGAACTTGAAGACTAGCTGGCATTCTCCATCAACATTTCACTAATTATAATGTAGACTTAGTATAGTGCCATAATTATTATCAGTTAATTAGACTTTAAAATGTATCTTTGATAACACTACTGGCATTTAATCATGTAACAGGTAACGTATGAACATTATTAGTGGGACATATGACTACAGTGAAGCATAATTAAATTCCTTTTTGTTTCCTGATATCTCACTGATTGTGATAATAGTCTTGCAATTAATATACAGCTGACATGGAAGTGAAGGTCACATCAAATTAATAGTCTGTAAAACAATTACACATTTCAGCAAAATGTTTAAAAAGCTTATTAAAAAGAGGGTACAGAAAATGACTTAAGTGGATGATCCTTCCTGTTGTCATTCAGCATAACTACAAAATAAATAAAGTATCTGGCTTTAAGCTCACATTACACAATTTATGAAATGGTACTCAAGAGTGAGTGTCAAGAACATTTTAGAAGGATAGTGCAGAAATACAGAAGTTTGAAGGAATGGTAGCCTTGGGTAAAAAGATACAAGGTTAATATTGGATGTGTAAGTTTTTGAGGTAACTGTGGGGCAATCAGGGAGAGAGGGGTACTTTCTTTCCTATGACTCCATCCTTTAACCCTAGGTGACCTGAGATCCCACATGATCTGTGAATTAGAGGAGGGCAGGTAGGCACCCCATTACCTCATCTTCCAGCCTAATTATTACTCTCTCAGACAACTCAGGTGAAAGCCACTAGAACAAAGAGCAGTACTTTCCATTGACTAAAACAGTGACTGCTCCCAGATCAGAACCATACATATTAGTACTATGGCTCTATATAGTTTCCCAAATTATAATCTCAGTGCTCTGGCTCTGTGTGATTTCCAAGATTATAATCTCTTCTCCCTGATTAAAGTCTATTATATGAAAAAAGAACATTTTTGCCAATAATCTAAATTTCTATTTCTTGGAAAGTGGAAAGAAAAATACTGATCAAAATGCTAAATGTATACCTAAAAACGTAAGGTAAGTGGAATGACACTTTAAACGAAGCAAGGGTTATTTATTTGAGTGAATTGCTTGATATTAAAGCTACAATTAGAAACCTGGGAAATCAGGACTTTGTCCCTAGGGCAATGTTGGCTAAGGTTTTTGAGTTTGAGTGCCCAAAGGGCAAATTCGAGCTGTCTGTGAACCCAGTATCCCCCCTTCCTTCCCCCCTCCCCCATATTACCTGAGAGAGCAGAGGGAGGAAGTGCTTGCTTTGGGCAGCTGAGCAGAGGGATGAGGCATGCAAAAAATGTCCTCTGGTACTGGTAAGAGGGGAATTGGAGCAGCAACCCAAGTGTTGGCTGGGCATGTGTGCCAATACTTCACCAACACTATCCTAGGGAATAGGAATTGAGAAGGTGCAAAATTTAGCACATGTACTTATTCCTTCAGTTAAACAGAAGTCCCTAAAAACTGTTTTTCTCTCCCACTCAAATGAATTTGTCTTAATTTCTTTCACTATTTTCTCAGCATGAATTCTGAAGTTGATTTGATGAAGGGCTTCAAGCTACTTATATAAGGCTTGATATGTGCTGCTTGCCCCGGGCAACAAAATTACTAGTTATAGCTCAGCATGTTGAATCTTTTTATAAAGATGAAAAGTTGTTATCTATGTGCCTCTCTCTGAATTTGCTAGGTAACTTGGAATTCTGGGGGAAATTTGTGTCTTGAATAGTTTTGTATGCTACACCATGCCTGGAAGAGTTCTTTCCACATAGTGGATGTGTAATATTCAGTGCATGGTAAATGAACGAGAATGGTAAATCCAGTTTGTTTTGCCTTAGATGAGTCATTTTCAAAATGGAAGAAGACATTTTCCATTAGAATGTAAATTCCCTGAGAGAAGGAATTTTTCATTCTCTGGCTTCATTCTCTTATCTCCACATCATTGGAAACTTAGACTCTACTCGTGGATCCCTCTAGCTTGAATAGGTGAACCCTTTTTTTAATCTTTCTTGGAGGAACTTCACGCCAATCCCGTCAGTCTCTGCCATTTGTTCCCTGTGGTTCTTCCTCACTGCTTTTCCAGCACCCCTTTATGTGTTGTCTTTCCTCATTAGAATATAAGCTGTTTGAGGGCAGGTACTGTCTTGTTTGCTTGTTTTGGTAGTTAGCCCAGTGCCTGCCACGCTCTCTCTGTCTTTTTTTCTTTCTCTCTCCCATCCCTAGTCTCTCATTATCCATTCTTGTTTTTGTTTGGTTCTCTCTGTCTCTGTCTCTCTGTCTCTGTCTCTCTCTCTGTCTCTCTGTCTCTGTCTCTCTCTGTCTCTGTCTCTGTGTCTCTGTCTCTGTCTCT
>NC_058130.1:238882377-238949114 GCF_016433145.1 Gracilinanus agilis
CTCTCTCTCTCTCTCTCTCTCTCTCTCTCTCTCTCTCTCTCTCTTTCTCTCTCTCTTTTCTGTCTGGTCTTTTGATTTGTATCCTTAGCACCTAACACAGCTTAATTTTATGATTCCTTAGCTCCTTGTCTAATACTTGCGATTAGCAAGTGCTTAAGAAATATTTGTTGAAAGGAATTAGTTGAATTCCTTTAGAAATTAATTCAATATTCTGATAAGTAAGGTACTTTATAAGGATAATGAATTGATGGAGCTGAAAGCACATATGAAAAAAATTTGCTATTATACAAGTGAGAAATTTTGCATAATAGGAAAATTATTTTAATGATGATACCCAATGAGCAAATACACTTTTGATTTAAAAGGTATTTACTAAAACATTTTTAATTTTGGATTTATCCAAGACAGATTAATATATTAACATCTATTATCTTATTCTTGGTTCTATTTAATAAAAACAAAAAAATTAGATAAAATTTCAATGACTATTTTATAACTAATGAAGAAACCTATTGCTTAAGGCCACTAGGAAAGAAATCATGTTCTAAGATCACATAGGTAAGATTCATCAGTCATTAGCTGAAAGCATTCTTCTTGTAAACATGATTCTCATTTTTCTATTAGAATGGAAAGGAAATTCATTTAAAAACATCATGTTCTATAATTTATCTTTGCCATTTCTCCTAAAGCTGATAGACAACAACTTCTTTTTGGTTGGTGGTGATCCAAGTGCCTCTGCGTCTTTTTATTGCGAAATTTCAACATGCTAGTCACGATATTAGAAAGTTCATAAACTATGATGGAAAGATATGAAACTCTACTTTTTTCTTTTCCAAACCAATGATAGTGGGAGACCAAAGCATTCTTGTGTTATGTTTGTTATTGATTACTTGACTTTAAGTCTTTGAATGAACAAAGAAAGTATAGCATAATAATAACTCCATGAAATCTCTCCTCATGAAAAAGAAAGGAAGTAGTAAAATTGCTTTCTTGAATAATTGTAGAAAGATGAGAAATTCAGATTGCAATTCTCTAAAACAGAAACAAGACATTTGAGCATCCAGACATTTAAAATCAGAATGAGTTATTGAGAGCAGAATCTTGTATATCTTTGTATCCTTAGTACCATGCAAGTCAATCAGCAAATATTTATTAAGAGCCTACTGTGTGCTTAGTGTTGTGTTAATCTCTTGCTAATTAATTGTGAGGAAGCTGGGAATGTAGATTCAAAGAATTAAATAATCCTTAATCACTATGAATTTATGTTCTAATGAGGGAAACAATGGCTAATAAGATTGTAACAAATAGTAAGCAATACATTTTGGGAGGCAAGTAAACTGAGTCTGAAAACAAGTCTTTATAAAAACTAATTATTGATTTCTGTTATGCTTTTATTATCCAAATTAATCTATTGGCCACCACTAGAAAACATATCATTACCAGAGACAAGTCACACAACATCAAGGGCTTGTGGATAGTGATGAGCGTGAAGACTTCAAGAGGACCACAAAAACATATCTACCGCCAAATCTTTTCCCTGCTGGCCATAATAGCTTCTGTACTTTTTGTCTGATCTGTCATTATGCTTAAACCTTTGGATTAGACAATTTAAGCAGGGAATTACCTCCTGAAAGCCATAAATGTTATCTGGAAGGGCAAAGAAGGGCCTGGATAAGGCCTCTTATTAACGTATGCACCTACATTATTGTTTTCAGTTTAGTTAGTTCTTTCCTCAAAAGGCTAGAGAACTTGCCACCAAAGGGATCAATACAGAATCTTACAAATACAAAGGACCTTAGAAGTCATCTAGTCCAGTAGTGCTTAGCCATTTTTTTTGTCAATAATTGAATCCTAATTTATAGCTTTTGACAATTTTTGAGGTATAAATGCTCGTACTGAAAATTTTAACAATCAGTTCTCATTAACCACTATGAGCTGACTAGCATATTTTCCCCAGGAGCTGACTATTTTGTGGCGTAATGCATTCCACTTTTGTTCAACTCTTAATATTAAATAATTCTTCTCTGAAATTAAGTTAAAATCTGCCTTCTGGTTATTTCTACCAGTTGTTCTAGTTGTGCTCTTTAGTGCTACACAGTATATCTTTATTTAATTATTTGAACATAAGCACCATGCCTCTTTGCTAAGCCAAACATCTTTTTTACTCTTAATGATCCTAATAAAATGTAGTTTTTGGGTCCCCTTATGGTCCTTATTGCCATCCTTTGATTTCATTTCAATTTGTCAAAATTCCTCTAAAAATGTTGCAAGTAGATTTTGAGTAAGGGGTGGGATGCAGAGGGAATACCTGCATGAAACTGACAAACTCTGGGTGACACGGACAGAGGGGTACCAATCTGAGTGACACATATGCACTGGGTCTTGAAGTAGAGAGAGGATATATAGGTGAAACAGTCAGGGTATAGGAAGAAGCATTTAGAAAAGAAAGGCACCGAAGAGAATTTATTCTGCCATCTTTCTTAGTATTAATCCTACTAACCTATATGGGAAGATATAGAACAGAGTGACACAGAATGAGAAAGTATATTGTTCTGTTGTTTTAGTCACGTCCAACTCTTTGTAATCCCATTTTGCGATTTTCTTGGCAAAGACACTGGATTGATTGGCCATTTTTTCTCCAGTCCATTTTACAGATTGGAGAACCGAGGCAAACAGGGTTAAGTTTGCTCAGATGTGCCTCACTCTCTTTAGGTTTGGAATGCTGGTCAAGCTTTATCAGCTGGGAGAAAGGACAAAGGGAAAGCACAGGGTGACATATACTTTTTCTATATGCTAAGTGGCAATATCTGCTAGCTAGTAAAAAGCATAAGATTTCAAAGCACCATTAAAAAAATGGATTTCAAAGCACTATTTAAAGCACCATTTCCCACTGCCAACCCATAGTGATTCCACTAGTAATAATTTTCTAATTTATTTATTTCAGACCAGGACAGAGAAGAACATGTCATGGACCAGTTAGGACTTTTGGAACAAATTGCCTTCTGAAACTCTGAGAGAAAGTATTCTTGTTATAAGATCAAAATTGGAAGACTGGAAGTCCAGGGAAGGAATTTTTGACATCCAGAGAGTAAGGATTCTTCTTTTATTTTTTTAATGTAAAGAGTATAGTGAGTAGAATGTGGATTATCTAGAGAAGGTAAAGGAAGCAACTCAAGTTCATGCAGAACGAAATGAGAGATGAATCTCTAGGGTCCAGATCAGATGTGATTTCCACAAGCTAGTGACACTTGTACACTTGATTATAAGTTTGGGAGGCAGGTTTTAAAAGTTTGGAAACTCAAACAACCTTGTCAAATCAAATTTCTCTTAGGTTAAGAGCTGGAAACATGAAATAACATTCAATTCTGTTAAGATTAAATTTGCTAATTCAAAGGAAAGGTAAAATGGGGTCGAGGAGAGGGTTAAATGCTTCCAAAAAGAGAAACTTAGAAATACCCTAGTCCTCATTCCTCATGATCTCTCTTTTTCTCTTCCTCTCTCTCTCTCTCTCTCTCTCTCTCTCTCTCTCTCTCTCTCTCTCTCTCTCTCTCTCTCTGTATCTCTCTCTTCTCATACACACATATGCTTTCATGGAAAACATAGTTTATGTCTTGAGTTTTTTTGGACCACCTTTTATTATTTATTTTAAATCCCTGTATATTTCTCTTTATTGAAAAAACCATTAAACCAGAGTTCCTTAACTTTTTTTTTTTGGTGTATGTGTCTCCTCAGAATTACATTTTTTATGTATATAGACTAGAAACGAAAGATTTGTGAAAATAAAGCTATAATTTTTTCTTCATCCAATATCATGGAGCCCCTAAAATCTCTCTGTGGGCTTGTTGGCTACTCATGAATCCCAAGTTAATAGCTCCTAGCTAGAGGAAAGAAATGCATTTGAAGAAAAAAAATTGTATTATTGGTATATCTGAGAAAGGACTGGCAAGAGGCAAGGCCCAGGGTCTAGGTTGAAATTGGGTCCTGGGCAAAGGAGAAAGAATGATCTAGATTTTTAAAACTTAGTTCATCTTTGGATGGGTGGATATCTTTTACAGCAAGTTCTGCTATTAAAACCCTTAATAGGGGGCAGCTGGGTAGCTCAGTGGATTCAGAGTCAGGCCTTGAGATGGGAGGTCCTAGGTTCAAATCTGCCCTCAGACACTTCCCTAGCTGTGTGATCCTGGGCAAGTCACTTGACCCCCATTGTCTGCCCTTACCACTCTTCTGCCTTGGAACCAATACACAGTATTGACTCCAAGATGGAAGGTAAGGGTTTAAAAAAAACAACCCAAAAAAACCCCCTTAATATTGCCTTGTCATTTTTCTCTAAGGCAACCTCTAAGTTAAATACAAACAAAGAACAATTTGAGGATGAGGAAGGGAAAATTCCTTTTACCTGAGGCAGATTTAATGGAGGAGGGGATTTTTTAACTGGAATTTGACCTTGAAGGATGGGAAGGATTTCAATAGATGGAGTTTAGGGATGGAGAGATGAGATAGGAGGGAGAGCATTTTTTCTAGGTTTAAGAAACCACATAAGCAAAAGTGTAGAGGCAGGGGGAAATACAGGGTGCTAAAAACTTCATTTGGCTGGATTTCAGCACATGTGACAGCTAAGAGTCTTAGTAGATAGATTGCCTGATGTGGAATCAGAAGGACCTTAATTCAAATATTGCCTCAGACATTTAGCAATGTTGCCTGGCCAAGCCACTTAACTGATTTCAACCTTAGTTTCCCCCTCTGTAAAAAGGGGTTAATAATAGTGCCCATCTCCCAGAGTTGTGGGGATCTAATGGGATGAGAGGTAAAACATTTTTAAACCTTAAAGCTCTCTATAAATGCCAGCTATTATTAGCTAGAGAGGAATGGAGCAAATCTGAGGAGGAATATTATTAATATTGACATAAGTAGAGTTTGGAGTGTAGAAGATCATAAGGATATATCTTGGCTAGTAAAACTGGATGATAGGAGTTAAAAAAAAACACTAATAGGATGAGATGATAGCTAGATTTGTTTGTTAGCCTTTGAGTAGGTGGATTTTAGCCAGTGAAGGAGCTTGCAACTAAATATTGGCTTAATGGAGTGTTTCCTTACTGACAGCAGTTGCACATTTTTCAGGGATTCTTTGATGATGACTTTGGCTGCTTCTGAGAGGAAAACGATGAAGGTGGCAACGTGCCCCTTTCATAGTATAACTTTGCTTTCCCTATTCAATTTGGTTGAGAGGTAGGGTGGTTGAGTAGACAGAAAATGATTTGAAGTCAAGAAGTTCTATAATTTAATCCTGCCCCAGACCTTGACTAGCTGTGTGACCCCGGGTGGATTGTCTAACCATTCTGAATATTATCTGAAAAAATGAAGACTTCAGATTTGATGACTTATAATTTCTTTCCCAGCTCTAAATCTATGAGAAACTGGTCCTTTGTCCCGAGGTGTGCCTGTGTTGGTTTAGTTGTCTTTGCTTTTCTGTGACCAGATAAGATTGGGGATAATTCCCCTCAGAAGCCAGGGCAGATTCACATGATCTGGACTTATCTAAGATGAGGGCTAAATTCTGAAGGGACCCTGGCACCCAGAGATGCTAGAACCTTAATTTTCAAGCTTCTTAGACTTTGAATAACTTCCTAGTTGCTGGAAATATCTCATTAGGCAGATTAATGAATTTTTATCACTCTTTTGGGTACCTGAGCTACTGTCACGAGGGGTTATTGCAATATGCAATTTTAATTGATTTGGCATTACTTATTAATATAAGCAGCCCATAAATCTAAACTATTTTATTTACATGCAAATTGTTTAGCCCTAAGGGAACACTGGAGAACCACAGTCAAAGCTATTTGGCGCAGTCGTAACTCTTTTAGGGTTTTATAAACAATCAGTGGAGTGAAATATAAAATAGTAGGACTGTTCTAAGCTTAGCTCAGATTTTCCTAAATGGGAGACCTTGGGCAAGTCACAACTCTTCTTTTCCTTGTCTCTTAGACAAGGGCTTTGCAAACTTTAAAACGACATAAATTTTAGTGATTGTAATGAGTAATTATTAGAACTAATGTGTCCAAAGGAATTAGGACTAGATAATCTTTAACATTCCAGGCTTTATGAGTCTGTGAGAACTAAATAGAGGCAGGGAGAAAAAAAAAATTAAAGCCTGATTTTTCCCAATATAAGAAGGGGCTGCTGCCACCTAGCTCCAATGACACGAAATGACATTCCATAAATATAGAGTCAAATGTTTTCTTTCCTCAATCCGGAACTGTGCATCTATCCACATTAACGATGGCAGGGTATGAAAAGCTGTGGTCCGGAGGCCACTGAAAGTAATTCATTTCAAAGGAAACCATCACACGTAATTTGACACAATTGAACTTGTCTTTAACCTTTTACTATGATTTATGTGATTAGGCCATTGAAAGAAGTGGTTTTCAAAAGTGTGATTAAAACACTTTGAGGAAATCATTTCTGTCTTCAAGAACCTTGTAGGCATTTTTTCAAATGTGTGTCCTTCCTTATCAAAAGGAGAGCAGGGAAAGGGAGGAACATTAACTTTTAAGCATTGTCTTGGATTTTGACAAGGGACTATCGTCCAGGAGAGCAGTGGTTATAATTCTAGCAGATGTTTTCTTACTTTTTTCCTTTAAAATATTTTCCTTTTTAAAATTAACAAACTGACAGACATAAGTAAATAGAATCACAGCCATATACAAAGAGGAAAGAAAAAGAGAATTGTTTATAAAACTCTAAATGTCTATTAAATACAACTTGGTGTTTTAAATATATATATAATAGGTTTAATAATACGTATATTATATAAAAATATATATGATAAATTTAGCATAACTCCAATAGTGTCCTACTTGTCTTTTTCTGGGTTTCCTTCTGCTTGATTTTCCATATTTTATAAATATTTTCTTGATATTCTTTTAAGTGGTGCAGTGGATAGAGGATCAGGCCTGGAGTCAGGAAGACTGAGTTCAAATCTAGCCTCACATACTTACTTTGATCCTAGGCAAGTCACTTGACCTCTCTTTGCCTCCGTTTCCTCATCTGTAAAATAAAGATAATAATGGCATCTGCTTCCTGATGTTGTTTTGATGATTAAATGAGATATGCATCATCAAGGGCTAACAAAATGCCTGACCCACAGAAGCACTATACTAATATTAACCATTACTATTACTTATTTCTGTCATCACTATCAATATCTTCCCTTTCTACTCTTCCTCTCCTCAACAATACATTCTCTCTCTTCAATAAATATGATTAAGTAAAAAGTGATCAATTCATTGGTTCTATTGGAAAAAGGCATTTCGTACCTCTAGTTTATGACTCCTCTGTCAAGTGGTAAGACTTATCTTTTATGATTGGTCTTCTAGAATTGTGGTTATTATTTTGATCAGATCCCTTAAAACCTTTCAAAGTCTTTTTTTCCCTTTACAATGTTGTCACATAAATAGTCGTACTCAAACTTAATTCAACCTGCATCAGTTCAAATCTTTCTACATTTCTCTGAATCCATCTATTACAATAAAATTTCCGAGGTACAATATTATATTACATTCAGATACCATAATTTGTTCATTCATTACCTAATTAATGGATGCATTCTTCACTTTCACTTTATGTTACAACAAAAAGTGCTGCTATAATTATTTTCTGTACATATGGAATCTTTTCATCTTTATTTTATCTCGTTCAGGTAAAAAACTAGTAATAGTATCATTGTGTAAAAGAATATGAACAGTTTAATGGATTTTTTTTATTATAGTTTCAAATTCTTTTTCAGAATAATTGGACCATTTCACAGATCTGCCATTAGCACATTAGTGCACTTGTCTCCCACAGCCCCTCCAAATTTTCATTTTCTTTTTCAGTCATCTTTGACAATATAATGGATATAAGGTAGAACCAGAATTATTTTAATGTGAATTTCTCTTTTTTGCTAATGATTTGGAGCATTTTTTCATTTAGATGTTGATTAGCTTTCATTTCTTCTTTTGGGAACTGTCTGTTCTTATCCTTTGACCCTGTATCTATTGGGAAATGGTTCTTGTTTTAATATGTGAATCAATTTCCCATGTATTTTAAATCTCTATTAAAACAGATCAGACCTTTTTCTTAAACATTTTTCTGCAAAGATTTTTTTCCTATTTAACTGTTTCCTCTAGCAACCTAAGTGAATTGATTTTATTTCTGAAGAACCTTTTAAGTCATATGTAACCAAAATTGTCCTTTTTACTGCCTATAATCCTCTCTTTCCTTTGGTCCGAGATTCTTTCCTCAACTACTGTAGTGCAAAGTCTCTTTTCTTCTTCCTTTGGTTTGTTTAATCTTCTAGTTTGATGCAACCTTCTATAGCTTAGTTCTTTATCTGTCTAAAGCTTATTGCATTCTCCAGTGTAAGGTTAACCTTAGTTTCTGCCAGACTGTTTTCCAGATTTCCCAGATATTTTTGTTGACTAGTGAGTCTTTATCCCAATAGATGGGGTTCTTGGATTTATAGAACATTATGGTACTATGTCTGGTTGTGCTAGGTTTTTGTGAACCTAATCTGTTCCACTGATCAATGTTTCTATGTTTCTGAACAGAACTAAATCATTTTGATGATTATTCCTTTGAAGTCTAGATTAATATCTGCTACTGTTAAGCCCCTTTTCTTCTACTTTAAAAAATCATTTCCCTTGAGCTTCTTGATCTTTTGTTCTACCAAATGAATTTTATGTTTTTTTCTAAATCTATAAAGTAACTTTTTGACAGTTTTTCCTTTTGTTTCAAATAATTTATATAACATTGGAGCTAATTCTTCTCTGAATACCTGTTTGAAATGATTTGCTGGTAACTCTATCTACTCCTGAGTCATCCCCCATTACCTGTCCCAAAAGTTCTTTTATGGCTTATTCATTTTTTTCCTGCAATTGCATTATTTAAAATGTCTATTTCTTGTTCTTTGAAACTGGATATTTTATATTTTAGCAAATATTCATCCACTGAATTCCAGTGATAAAATAATTTCTACTAATATTCTTTATTTCCTCTTGATTTATCATATACTCTGTTTTCATTTTTGTTATTGACAAATTAATTTTCCTTTTAAGGATCAGATTAATTAAGACATCTACTTTATTAGCTTTTTAAATGGCTCATTGTTTTAGTTACCAATTTAGTGAGATTTTAAAAAAAGCTTTCAATTCTATTTATATTTTCTTTCATATCCAGAATTTCTGTTTTTTTTAAATTGAGTTTTTTTCCTTACTGTATTAGGTGTTCATTGTTCTTTTCTTTCTTTCTTTCTTCCTTCCTTCCTTCCTTCCTTCCTTTTTTTCTTTCTTTCTTTCTTTCTTTCTTTCTTTCTTTCTTTCTTTCTTTCTTTCTTTCTTTCTTTCTTTCTTTCTTTCTTTCTTTCTTTCTTTCTTTCTTTCTTTCTTTCTTTCTTTCAAACCCATAGCTTCTGTCAGTATCAATTCCAATACAGAAGAATTGAAAGGACTAGACAACTTAAGAGACTTATCTAGGATTACATAGTGAGGAAGTGTCTGAGGCCAGATTTGAACCCAGGTCCTCCTGACTCCAGGCCTGGTGCTCTATCCATTGTGCTTACTAGTTGCTCTGTCTTTTTCTTTTCTTCATGGAAGAGTTTAAATTAAAACAATTTCAGCCTAAGAATCATTTGGCTTCATCCCAAAAGTTTTGGTATATTATATCAAGGTCATTTTCAGTAATGAAATTACTTGTCCTCTATAATTTGAACTTTAGCCTACCAATTCTTTAGGTTTAAAATATTTAGTTTCCATTTGATTTGGAATTCTTTCTTCAAATGGCCTCAATTGATTGTGATTTTTATTGCATTGTGGTTAGTTAAGAATATTGCTTAATATTTCTACTTTTTGGCATTTGTTTGTGACATTTTATACCCTGGAACATGATTAATTTTTTATAACGATACCATGCTGAGGGTGAATAGGAAGAAAGAGGAAGGGAAGGGAAGGGAAGATGCATTTATTTTACACTGATTGTGTGCCAGGCACTATGTTAAACACTACAAATATTTTGTCATTTGATGCTCACAACAACTATGCAAGGCTGGTGCTGTTATTATCCTCATTTTATAATTGAGAAAACTGAGGTAGACAAAGGTGAAATGACTTGTTCAGGTCTTTTTTTTTTTAACCTTTACTTTCTGTCTTAGAATTGATACAAATATCTGTTCCAAGGCAGTAGAGGGGCAATTAGTTTTAAGTGACTTAGCTAGAAAGATTTCTACCCAGGACTTCCCAACTCCAGGCCTGGCTCTCTATCCACTGAGCCACCTTGCTGCCTTTTGCCTAAGTTTTTTAAGTGTCTGAGGCTGGGTATGAACTCAGGTCTTCCTCCCTACAAGCTTAGGGTTCTATCCACTGTGCCACATAGCTGCAGAGATAGAAATAAGTCAAGGAAAAAAGAAAGAGAGAAGATGAAAGAGGAAGAAAAGACATTCCAGACAGTCAGTTGACCAGCATTTTTTTATTAAGCACTTACTATGTGCCAGGCATTGTGCTAAGTGCCAAGATTACAAATACAATCTGAAAGACAGTTCCTGCCCTCAATTAGCATACATTTTAATCAGGAAAGACAACATATAAGAAGAAACTGAAAAGGTAGGTGTGGTGAGAAAATGAAGTTACCTGATAGAGAAAGTCTGGAGAATCTGGAGTGCAGCTTGAAGAAGAATGAAGACCTGGGCAGCCTGGATGTTCTCTTTAGAATGGATAGTCTTAGGAGAAACCAGCCAATGAAAGGAAAGACCAAAGGAGCAGAGAAGTTCAAAATGAGAAGTCCAATGATGGAATGAACATCTAGGGTAAAGAGATTACCTTGGGGTAATAGAGAAATTCTGCAGAGGCAAGAGTTGCAGCCTGGAGAGGAATGCAGATATAGCCAATATATATATTACTTTCTATTCCCATTTTGTAATTGTCAAAAATCTGTCATGTTTAAGTTTTCTAAAATTCTATTCATATCCTTAACATCTTCCTTGTTTATTTTTTTTATTTATCTAGTTCTGAAAAGGTCATGTTGGGGTTCTCAATTATTAGAATTTTGTTGTCAGTTTCTCCCTATAATTCATTTAACTTTTATTTATAAATTATATAAAATTCATTTATTTCTTAGGTGTTTATCATTTTATACATATTTATATAATTAACTGTTGATGTTATTTCATTTTCTATAGTAATTTTAGGTGAAATATATTGCTCCAGTCTCTCTCTTGGCTATTAATTCATACTGTTGTTTTATCTGAGATCAAGACTGCTATTCCCATTTTTGAATTTTCCCAAAGAATAATCAATTCTGCTCTAACTCCTCATTTTTACTACATGAATTATCATGTTTTACATTTTTTTCTTGGTAAACAACATATTGTTGGTTTTTGTTTTCTAACTGTCCTGATTTCCTCCTGTTTTATGTGTAAGTTCATTCCATTCACATGCAGCAATGATTGTTATTTATGGGTTTCCCCTTACTGTACCTTCTACTTTTCCCCTGTCTTTCCTCACTTCTCTTTGCAAGGAAGGAGATGGAGAGAAGATACTGAAAAAACACTGCTATTTTTTTTTATGATTGAAGCATTCTGTTTCTAGTCCTCTGCCCTGATCACTTAAGTCTAACTTAGACCTTTAATCTTTATTTTATTTTATTTTATTTTTTATTTTATTAAGTCATTTCTTAGTCATGTCCAACTCTTTATGACCCTATTTGGGATTTTCTTGGCAAAGATATAGGAGTGGTGTGCCATTTCCTTTACTAGTTCATTTTATAGAATAGAAAACCGAGGCAGACAGGACTAAGTGACTTGTTTAGGGTCACATAACCAATAAAGTTCCAAGACTAGATTTGCACTCAGGAAGGTGAGCCTGTCATGAGGCACAGAACACAATCCACTGGACCACCCTAGTTTTTATATTTTCATTCTTTTTCACCTTTCTTTTATGATTGGCTCTGAATATTTCTTTTGTTTGTGACTATTCCTCTTGAAGTCAGGGACTGTCATTTGCCTCTTTTCTGCCCCAGTGCTTAGCACAGTCTCTTGCATGCGGGAAGCTCTTTGGTTTCTTCTCTCATTTCCCTCTTACTATTTGTTACTTGTTTAGTTAAATGTATCTGTAGAGCAGATTCTCTCTCTCTCTCTTTCTCTCTCTGATATAGACACGTGTGTGCATATATCTCATATCTTATATCTTCTCCTCCAGGTCCCCAAATGCTATGTTTGGCATTCAAAGCCCTTCATAGTCTAGCCCCTTTTACCTTTCCAATCTTCATACATCTTAATCTTTGACATGTACTCTTTGATCCAGTGACACTGGCATCCATGCTGTTCTACAAACAACTCATTCTATTTCTCCAGGCATTTTCTCTGGCTGTCCCCCATACTTAGAATGCTCTCCTTCCATTACAATTATTTTTCTCAATCCACTGAGCCATCTAGCTGTCCCCTAAAATCCCATTTTCTATGGGAAACCTTTCTCAATCCTTAATTCTAGTGCTTTTTCTCTTTTAATTACTTACCATTTATCTTGTATATAGCTTCTTTGTACATATTTATTTGCAAAAGATCTCCTCCATTAGTTTGTGAGCTCCTCTAGGGCAGGGACTATCTTTTGCCTCTTTTTGAATCCCAGTGCTTGGCAGAGTGCCTGACATGTAATAGGCGGTTAATAAATGTTTTATTACCTGACAAGGGGGGTGATCTGCAGTCTTTTAATGGTCCCAAAGTTGTCTGATTTAGGGTTAAGTCTTGACTCCTTTCTCCCTACCCCAGCAATTCTACGGGTTTCTGATCCAGGGTCGTAGTAATAATAGCCAACTGCTGGCCTTGGCCAATATTAGTCAGCTGGGACTCTCTCCTGGTTCAGTGATAAGAACTACTTGCTCCCCTTTGGTCTAGGATTACTGCTCCAATTATTCACCTGTAGGCTTCTGACTAGGCTAGAGTTTGCCACTAAGACTCTACTCTCTCTTTCTACTCTGTCTCTGTCTCCTGTGATTCAGATAAGAGTGAGGAGCATGAGATGAGATCGCTGCTCTCCCCATCTGTTCTTCTGTATTTGAATGTTCTTCATGTGCACTTTATGATGCAGAATGGTAGGTTCCACTGCCCTCTCCTTCATTTCTTCCCAAGTTTATTTCTTTTTCCCATATTTTCTTTTCTTTCTTAAAAGGAACCAAACCCAATTTTGACTAAACTATATCCAATCTTTTTGTCTATATGTTTGTTAACTCTCTCCATGACCATTGAAGATGATGGGATTCTCAAGGGACAATGATCTCTTCTCCCAATATTAGAACATAGGTACTTTATTATTATTTGATCACTTTCAATTATTCAAATATTATTAACTTTCTAGATTTGTTTTGATTATGTTTTAAAGTTTCTACTCAGTTCTGGTCTTCCAACAAGAATGATTATATGAAGCCTATATATTAAAGATTAATTTCCCATGCTGTAACATTTATTCAGTTTTACAGGATAATTATTCTTGCTTGTAATCCTTTATCTTTCAGAATATTATATTCCTAGGCTTTTTCTCTTATAAAGTGGTTGCAGTATAGTCTTGTGTGACCTTGCCAATGACTTCTTGCTCTTTGAACTTCTTTTTCTTTTTAAAAAATTCTCATGTATTTTCTTATCTTCCTCCCCTCTCTACACTAACAAAGGCATAATTTGAAACACGCATTTATATGTAAATTTATATCTTGCCTTTTTCTATTTATCAGTTCTTTCTCTGGAGATAGATGTATAAAAGTTATGCTTCAAACAATATTTGTTGCTATATATAATGCTCTCTTGGTTCTGCTCTGTTCACTCTTCTTAATTTCATCTTTCTCTGTTTTTTAAAAACTCATCTGGCTTGAAGGTGTTTGATTTTTTTTAACCTAGAAAATCTGGAATTTGGTTATGCCATTCTTTTCTCTGTAACTCTCCTTGTACTCATTGTACAGATAGAGGGATTTTTGTCTAGCCACCCTTAAGTTTCTCTTAATTCACATTCATTATGTTCATTATTTTAATTTATGAATATTTTTCTTGATAAGGCCTTTTTTACTTGCTTGAAGACTTAAGGTCTTTGTGCCATACTTTGTACTAGTTTCCATGGAATGAATTGCCTCCCAGATTCTTCTAGTTTCTAGTCATCTTTTTATTCTCAATTCTTAAACTAAATAGAGGAACTTTACCTTGTAACTCTTTAGTATTCATTTGATGGCTTGTTTGTAGAAGGGCTGGGATCATCTAAAACCTTTTCATTTTCTTCTTAGCCATATTTGCGAGGTAATGGAGTAGGAAGTGAATTCATTCTGGATTTGTACTGAATCACCTTCACATTTTGTGGAGCTGATAGGTGAGGGAAGTAAAGAACTGGGAAGGAGTTAGAAAATCTCTGCCCTCTTTTCTATGACTCCTGGAGGTCTGGTGGTTGGCTGTCAATCACGTTCACTTTGCTAATCTAATTTCC
This sequence comes from Gracilinanus agilis, assembly GCF_016433145.1. Classification (NCBI taxonomy): domain Eukaryota; kingdom Metazoa; phylum Chordata; class Mammalia; order Didelphimorphia; family Didelphidae; genus Gracilinanus; species Gracilinanus agilis. The sequence goes on from NC_058130.1 coordinate 238,896,864, forward strand.
AAAGTGGGCGCCACTGGCCCCTGGTGGGTGCTGCAACAATCCAGGGAAGTAGTGATGGCCACAGGTGCATTTATCTTTCCTATTAATTGCTATTAATTTTTTTAAAAAATTAATTTCCAGGGGGCTAAGTAATATTTTTTTACTTTCTCTCTCTCTTCTGTCTGGTCTTTTGATTTGTATCTAAAATGTAGATCGAGACCTTATCTGCAACTTAAAGATTGTCTTAGATAGTTGTTCTAGAACACTGAAAATTTAAGTGACTTGTCCAGGGTCACACAGTCAATATATGTCAGTGGCAGGACTTGAATCTAGGTTTTTCTGTCTTTGGGGCTGGCTCTTTTGCTACTGCCTAGCATAATGCAAGCCCCAAAAGGCGGCCAGTCTTCGTTTTGAGTTCTTTTCCTTAGCCAACTTTCTTGGAATTAGAGTCATTGTGTCACTGAATCACAGCACTTTCTCTATCAGCAGAAAGGGAGTGAGTACATTGAGGTTGATCCATTCAGGTTTTACAGCTCACTGAACAGTGATTAACATTTAAAATGTATGCCAACGTGTCTCCTAATTAAAGTCAAATAATATAAGACTTTGAACCTATTCATTGCCTTTGGAAATAATCAGAGATAGAGTCTTGCTGTCATGAAAAAGTCATTATAATCAATGACCAACCTCCCTTCCACTCCTACTTTTGAGCTGCCCTGAGTTATTCTCCAGTGAAGGTCTTTGCAATTGGGGCAGAGAGTGCTCTAATCTCTTGTAGTTACTTCAATTGCTATGTAAATTATCCTGGATACAGAAGAATTAAAATCACCTGGCTCCTATCCCCCCTGAACCTCTAAGTATGATCTTGACCTGAGATGATGGGGAACTACAGTAGACATTCCAAGGAGTTCATGTTTCTTTAGAACCAGAAGAGATTTTCTAGATGTCTGATTTCAAAAGAGATCATTAAGTGATGAAACAAAGGATACTTGAATAGGGAACACTGGCCTTCTCAGCTTGGCTTCTTCCTTTATACTTTCCTCCTCCTCATCTTTAATATCTGCTGTCATATCATTAAAGTGAGAGCTTGTTGAATTAGATTTAATTATACTGTCAATCACATCATGTCCTCTATGTACATGTTGAGGTATAAGTAGTGTGGCTCATTCATTATTAAAAGGAAAGCCTTTATTTAAGTAGATGTTATCCTTGTCATTCCCCCCTTTCCAATTTAGGAAAAATGCAATTTCAATAATTAATTTATCCAGCAAATATACGTATGGTGTGTTTGACACTGTCATAGGCCTTGGGGGAAATACAAGTTTTAGAAAAAACATAGATCTTGCCCATATGGGTAATAATAATAACTATTATTATTATTAATGATAGCCAGCATTTATACAGTGATTTAAGGTTTACAAAGTATCAAATCAATGTTATTTATTTTATCCTCATAATAATCAGGGGTGCTATTATTAGCATTTGGGGAAACTGAGGCTGAGAGAGGTTATGACTTGCCTGAGGTCACACAGCTAGTAAATGTGGATGGTGTATTAGTTAGAAAAATCTTGAACCCTTGGACTCCATCTGCCAGAATTCTTTTTCATCTCCCAACATCCCTTTCCCTGTGTATGTGTTGTTTATAATAATAGTTTGCTATAAGCTGGGCTCTCTCTCTCTTTCTCTCTCTCTTCCCATAACCACGGCTGGGAGAGCCTGGTTTTACTCAGGCTTGTTTATTTTACTTTGAGTTATTAGTAATAAATCTTATTAAATATAATACTTGAAGTATTTGGATATTAATTATAATTCTCACAATGGTCAGATTTGAAATTAAGTCTTTCTAACTTCAGGTCCATTATTTCATCCTCTGAACCACATAGCTGCCTCAGGGAGTTTAGGGTCTTGTAGGGAGACTATGATATGAACCCACATTGCATTAATACTTCATGTTGCATAAGGCCATTAGAGAGATGCAAACTGAGGAAAGAGTTTCCTGCATTTAGAGTTTTATATCTGCTTTGTGAGGACCAACCTAGCTGAATTTCACAAAGCTCATTCATTAAAAGAAGGCTTTTGGGTGAATATATAAAATTATAATATATAAAATACATAAATATATAAATATATAATCCTTTCAAACCCTGGCTTCATTCCATTATGGAATGTCCATGAAGTCCAAGATGTCTTCAAGCTGTCATCTATTCTGCCTTATTTTAAGTTTCCTATTTTCCCCATTACAAAGGTTATCAGGTCAAATAAAAGAGGGGATTTTTTATAAATAAGATAACATATATGAAATATATAAAATGGATAATAGATAACAATAACAGCACTTTAAGATTTGCAAAGCTTTTTACTTGTATTATCTCACACTGAGCCACGTGATAATCTTGTGAGGCAGATGTGCTCTTTCTCTCTACCACCTCGCTGCTTAGAAGAATTCATACAAAGTAGGTGATAAGCTTTAAAATTACAGGTTTAGATTTTTGTCGTAAGGTTGATTTATAACATGAGTGAGATTATGGAAGTCTTTAATGGTAGTAGTGGTGTTGTGTGATGGAGGAGACATGATGAGATGGGACGGTTTTGATGGCCATGGGTTTAGTTTTTAGACTATGCTGGGGAATTCTCAACCTCTCTGGAGAGCCATATCTCATTAATGAGGGTCTGGTGACTGTGGGTCACAAATGGGAGGCCAAACTGAAAGTAAAGAGATTTATTAGCATACTTAGGAATCTATTCTTACTGATAGCAAATCCAAGATTCTTGTGGTGCAGATTTGGTTTTTATAACCCTTAAAGCCCATTTAGGACATACAGCCAATCAGCAGCATTCTGTGGACACATAGGACAGATCAATAAAACTATTTCACAAGAGAGGGAGGTGTAGAGAAAGCAAGGAATCAGTCAAGGGGGAAAACAGGCATATTTGGAATGCAAATGGAAGGATTTCTTATCAGAATAAGAAAACTTTCCCTGTTCAAGGTCAGGAGACAAGGAGAAGAGATCAAATATATTTACAATTGTGAAAGTAGTCTTTTTAGACAAAACTGCAGGATCTTTTATCTAAGGATAACAGATAGTTGATACAGCAGTGGATGTCCTTGTATAGGAACTCTGTGCTTTCTTTTATTGGGCTAACTTGTAGTTGAAGAATTTCTACGCTATTAATCCATCAAAATGTGAAATGATTCTATTTTTATTCTCCATCCCCTTCTCCCCCACAACAATGAAATTAGGGTTTGGAAATTTACATAATATGTGAAAGAGAGAAAGGAAGAGAGAGAGAGAAAGAGAAACAGAGAAAGAGAGACAGAGACAGAGACAGAGACAGAGACAGACAGAGACAGAGACAGAGACAGAGAAAGACAGATAGACAGACAGACGGACAGACAGAGAGACCAAGGCAGAGAAAGAAAGAGACAAAAAACAGAGACAGAAAGACAGAAACAGAGACAGAGAGTTAGAGAGGAAGAGGCAGAGATAGAGATAGACAATAAAGACAGATAGAGACAGAGGCAGAGAGAGATAGACAGAGAGACACAGAGATAGAGCCAGAGAGACAGAAAAAGAAGACTGAAAGAGAGATAGAGAGAGTCAGAACTAGGGAACCCTCATTCATATTAAAGTATCTAAAAATATATATATATATACATATATATATATATACTCAATTTTTTTTGTGTGACTGGACCTCTGATTTCATTAATGTACTGTAAATAACTCACTTACCAATACAAATCATTACACGAGTACTGTAAGAATATGTAGTCTTAGAATTATATGAGGCACTGAGACATTATATACTTATGAGGATAAAATGAAATAATATTTTAAAAGAGAGCTTTGCAAATTATAAAATGCTATATAAGTGCTAGTTGTTTAGTTTCATTATTGTTGTTGTTAATTTTGCTATTTGCCAGAAGAAGGTCTGTAACACATTTTTTTTTTCTGATTCTGAGGTCAGGTATCGATTTACTGTGCCATGCTACTTCTCTTCAGAATGTTAGCTACATTCACTACCTTGGATGATGCTCTAATAAAACTGATAAAATACCTTGCTGTAGGAGAGATTTGCCTGTACTGTTGGTCACATCATGTCTTCTGAGTATGTAGTGATGCATAAATAGTGTCTGTCTTTCACTATTACAAGGAAAGTTTGTTATTCTTTCCAATCCAACCACCCTCCTGAATTTGGGATTCTAATGGGGTTTGGAATATCTTAAGCTTAATATTTTAATAGTCTAATGCCCATTTCTGCATTTATTCCTCACAGCTTCCTGTGATATTCAATTCAAGAAACATTTATTTAGTACCTACTATATCCAAAGTCCTATACTAATCATTAGAAATACCAATACCAATACAGTAACGCAATGGGGAACCAGTTACTGAAAGTTTCTGAACAGATTTGTAATAGTTAGAACTATTGCATGTTAGCAAGATTTCTTTAGTGTTTGTGTAAATGATAGGTCATATTGGGGAGAAACTACAGGTATGGAGAAAGTTTATAAATTATTATAATAGTTTGGGCTAGAGATAAAGAGAAACTAGGATATAGCAAGAGTGGATATTGCCATTTTTGTTTTGCTTGGAAAGAATTCAAAGCATAGAGAAACTCACCAGCTTACATGTATTGGTTCTTCTGTGGCTGGTTTTGAATTTGAATGTTAGATCCTTAATTTCTAATTTGCCTCTTTTTTCTAGACTATTCTAGAACAAGGTGACTGATATATCCTAGTTTCCTAGAGGGACAGTACCTATGCTTTCCAACATTATACTTATTTAGGAGATAGTTTCTCTTTTTATTTAAAACCAATCAGTCAAAGAAATAGAAGTGCTTGGAGGAGAGAAAGCAGAAGAGAGTCATCTTCAAGAAAGGGGAATGAGACCCTGGAAGATGCAAATACATACTGAGAGAGGGCATTTAGCCTGGAGGTGAAAAATTTATGGATTCTGAGGGAAGATACTTGGTGTGGAGATAGGAAGGCTTAGAAGGAAAACCCAAGTCCAGGGAAGGATCAGGCCTTCATATAAGAAGAAAAACCCGCCTTCTCTCCTGGTCCTCTTCTTTTTTTCTCTTTTTCTCTTTTTCCTTCTCATTCTTTTTTCCTTTTCCTCCTGCTTCTCCTTCTTTTCCTTCTTTTTATCCTTTCCTTCCTATTCCTCCTTTTCTTCCTTCTCTTCCAGTTACTCTTTTTCTAATTTGCTGGTTTCTAACTTGCTGATTTCTTTATTTTCCTTTCTCATCTCCCATCACAGTAATTTAAATACATTGCTGTTGGGGCAGCTGGGTAGCTCAGTGGATTGAGAGTCAGGCCTAGAGACTGGAGGTCCTAGGTTCAAATCTGGCCTCAGACACTTCCTAGCTGTGTGACCCTGGGCAAGTCACTTGACCCCCATTGCCTACCCTCACCACTCTTCCACCAAGGAGCCAATACACAGAAGTTAAGGGTTTAAAAAACAAAACAAAATAAATAAATTACTGATCAAAGTAAAGATACTTTGCTTTCACTTTTGTTGTTATATATCTTTTCAGTACTGAGCACTATAGCCTGCTGCCTCTGAAGCAAAAAGGATATGACAAATTAAAGAGGTGATGTTCTAGCTAAATAAATGGATGATGAGAGCATGAAGCTGCCCTTGATCATTTCAAGTCTCCTTGTTTAGGTACTGAAAGGGTTGATGTGATTTCTGAGCCTCTGTCAGTGATATTTCAAATATAATGGAAAACAAGAAAGATTTCATAAGATTGGAGAACAGCAAATGTTTCGATTTTGAATTAGGGAAGCAAACAGAATCTTGCAAACTATAGTTTTTCACAGGTTTACAGTTTGGGTGTCTCTAAGGACTGGCTAATAGTCCTTGTTATCAGCTAATCATCTGGTTTCAAAATTGCAAGGACAGAATATGTTGTTTGGGGGCCTCTGCCCCTGACCACAACACTGCCCTGCAGAAATGGCATGTATTGCTCCATAAAGGCTGTTGACACAATGGGTCTTTGGGACATTAAATATCTGATGAGATTCCTCAGAATAAAAATTTTCTGTGTAACTGTTCATGCATTAAAGCAAAAATGAAAAATTTAAGGTTATCCAATGTATCATTTTACTAAACAAAAATGAGATCTAGGAAGCAAAGAAAAATTTATCTTTATTTTGGGAAAATAATTCAGTTGATCAAGAGATTTAAGCAATCCAGTATGCCTCTCTGAAAGGACTGATCTATAAATAGAAAGAGTTCCTCTGCACTCTTTGAGAAAAAAATCTTGTTTTATTTACTTTTATTCTTTAGCCCAAGTATTTTTTGATGCTGTGAAGTATTCTTTTGGTGAGCTTTGGCTGAGATATTTATTCTTCCTTTTAATTTTTGGGTCTTGAGGAATATGGGGAATACAGTTTTTCTTCTCTTCTCTTTTTATCTGGATTTGCATGAGGAATCCCTGGTATGGAAATTTCACCCACCAATTCATATCAGCAACCCATCTATAACTTTATAGCCTTTCCGCGGATGGTGGATACTAAGAGCTTATGTGACCTGATTATGGTCCACAGTGTGTCAAAGGCAGTAGGATTTGATTCTGGGTTTTCATGTCTTGAAGGCTGGCTTCCTATATACTATTTTTTGAGATTCTGAGGTAGTGTGAATTAAGTAAATTTCTCTGTTATTCAGGATTTCACTAAATAACTGTGAATCACTGATCTCTTTGGATTCCATTTCTACTGTCAAAGTCAGAGTGACACTGAGGTTTTCTCTTTCTATGCAAGAAGTACATAGTTGATGAAATAATGAACTGCTAGCAGTTTTACAATTCTGGCAAAAAGTTTAGAGATATATTTGAAAATGTAAAATTAAAATATTTAGGCAGGTATTAGTTACCTACCTAAATAACTGTGATTTAGTAGTTGAAAAATTAATTTAACAATATAATACTTATAATAGGTATATATAACTATGTAGTAAATATCCTTACAATATATTTCTCTGTTATTATACATTTGATTATAGAGCATGTTGGTATAACTCAAGTGTAGGAGCATCTCTTTGTGTAGAGAATGTTTTATTACTTGATTCTCTTTCTTGTTATCAGAAGATTGTAGGTTCAGCTCCTATCTGGCTCACCACAAATGTGAGTATTGATGGTAAATGGGTGAGTATCTAGACTCCCCCCCCCCCACTTTGTTAGGTTTCAATGGGCCAGATCAGCTATCACTCACCCACACCCCAGGGAAGACCTATGAGGGAATAAACTCAAAAAGGTTCCCAACTGGCAAAGCTATAGTTGGGGATGTTGAAGGAAGGTGTTGGGGGTAGGTTGTGACCCTAATGGGTTGGGTCCCACCCTCAGAGCCAGCACTGTGGAGACAAGCCTCCCCACTCCTAAGTTCTCATAGCTTTGCCCTTCAAGATGGTGTTTGGTGTCTTCCCCTCAGCCACAAGATCAGTCTTCCTCCCCTCCAAGTAACAGCCCCCAAAAATACCACCAATAAAGTAACAAAGATTTATTATAAGGATAATGGAATTCAGGATAACAGGGTGTGGATGTTTGAGGATTTATAAGGAAGGAGGGTACAGGGATAACTTCTCTATCAACTATGAACCCCACAACAAGAGAGCAGTTCTGGTTTCTTCTGTAGATTTGACTCAGAAACTGACTCTCCCTCCCAATACAATATCCTATACTTAACACTATCTAACAAACAGGGGAATAACTGCAAGGAAGGGGTATAAGAGGGACCAAGGAAGGGTCCCCCCAAATGCCTCCTCCCTCTGGAGTCCGGGCACTACCGCCAATTATGGAGTACAACTCTTTCGGTTTCTTCTTCGTTGGCAATGAAGTCAGTAGAAAGGTTTTGCTGTTGAAATCTCCAGATTGCCCCTGAATTTTGGGTTCAAAAGAGCTAAATTTCTGTCCAGATCCTCTGGGCCACCCACAACCATCCACCCCACCTGAGAGCTGAATGTCCTCTCAGGAGTCTTTGGCAGCTGGCTGTTGGCAGTTTAGAATCTTCAGAATTTTCACCAAACTCTCTCCTTCACTGGCCTCTCCGAAACGGAAGTCTCTCAAAGTTCCATGGGGTCAGCTTCCAGTCTGGTCCAAGATGAGTGCTTAGTGATCCTTGATATACCCCCATTCCACACTTACACTATGTCATTTCTTGTTTTAATGAAAACTTTTGCTATTGGATTTGTGTGGCTTTGGTAGGTCTAGAAATAGCATACATGAAAAGTAATTCAGGGGCAGCTGGGTAGCTCAGTGGAGTGAGAGTCAGGCCTAGAGACAGGAGGTCCTAGGTTCAAACCCGGCCTCAGCCACTTCCAGCTGTGTGACCCTGGGCAAGTCACTTGACCCCCATTGCCCACCCTTACCACTCTTCCACCTATGAGAAAATACACCGAAGTTAAGGGTTAAAAAAAAAAAAGTAATTCATCATCATATAGGGGCTTAGTCCATGTGTTAAATAATTATTATCTAAAATGACTATGTGGAATCTGGGAGTAGCTAAGACGGGGTACCACATGATTAATAAACTGCAAACTTTAAATAACAAAAAATGATCAGAACAAAATATGTTTTAGTTTTCTACTTGATATATATTGAATAAAAATCAATAGATGTATGAAATGAAAATCTCTTCTTTTACTTTAATTCTTCTCTGCTTCCTCAGTTATGCTTTCTCAATTATTCCAGTCTTGGTTAGTTATTTTATCTTTTGGTAAATGACCCATAGTAGAATTGGGGAGGATCTGGGGATATCAAAACTATAGTAGCAGCTCTTGATTACATCCAAACAGAAATCGTTTACTAACAGACTTCAGTAATTAAGGGCAATACAAACAGGAAGCCTCAAATAAATGCTTTAAATTATTATTTGTATGGACAATGAAAACTAAAAACTGACTTAAATGAAAACTCCTCATAAGAACTTAATTAATCTGTGAAGCTCCATGATCATTAAGACCATTAAGAGCCCTTTGCAATTTTTCATCACAGTATTCCTTCCAACCCTGAGACAAAGAAAGCAGAGTTCTACCACCTATCATGCTTCTTCCAATTGCTAGTGTCTGTGGCTCCAGTAATATATATATATAAACTTTTGTAAAAATTTGAATAAACATATTTGGTTTGTAAATATAATTGCATATATCTTGCATTCCATTTTTCTATGTACCTACTGTGTTACCTCAAATTGAATGCAAGCTCCTTGAAGGTGGACATTATTTCATTTTTTCTTTGTATTTATAGTACCTAAAACTTAAATACTTATTGAATAGAATGATGCCTTCTAGAGGTTCCCTGTCACTACTCCTTTTTTTCTGTCTGCCTATCTTATCTCTTAGATGCTGACCCCCAATGATTGGAGAACTGAGGTTCTTTTGGCTAATCCCTTGCCTTCTTCCAGGTTAATTTCAATTTTATACAGCACTTCAAAGTTCACAAAGTGTTTTCCTTGAAGTATTTATGTGGCAAAGTGGACTTGGAAACAGGTAGACCTGAATTCATATTTAAAATTAGTCACTTACTAGCTAGTGACTCTGGGAAATCACTTAATTTCTATTTAGCTCAGTTTCTTTAACTGTAAAATGGGGATAAAACAGCACCTACCTCACAGGATTATTGTGAGGATCAAATGAGATAATTGAAAAGTATTTAGCATAGTGCCTTGCAAATAGTAGGTACTTAGTACATTTAGTTAGATTTTTTCCTTCCTTCCTTTCTTCCTTCCTTCCTTCCTTCCTTCCTTTGTTTCTTCCTTCCTCATGTAGTCAATGCAGTCACACATTACCAATTCAATATTTCCAGATGTGGTGAGATGGAAAAAGCTCCTTTGCTGAATTTCACTTGGGGTATAGAATTTACACTTTTGTCAATTAAGTCAAGCATTGATTTTTTATTTCCATTTAAAGAGGGAGTATTCTTTTCCTCCATAAAATAAAAGCACTAGGCCCTGGATCTGTTATATTTCTATTGCCTCCTGATTTAAGTCCTAGAAGTTCCACGGAGACAAATAAGGCAGCTAGGAGAGGAGTTTTCTGGCCCAAGACAGTAGATGCAGTGTGAGAAATCAAGCTAAGTTACACTAATTCTTTGTAGAGAAAATTGTCATTTATTTCTCTGGAATTTCTTGTAGTGTATGGGGCAAAAAGTTGTTTCTTCTAGGACATAAATTGAGTTTCCAGCAGTGACTGTTAGGACACAATAAATCTCTCATTGATTTATATGGTGAAAAACTTTATTCTCTAAAGTGGAAAGAAAATGAGCATAGCATCTATAAATGTAATTTCCAAAGAGTCATTTTTCTGATTTCAGCTTCACTCTGATTAATATCATGTAGTGTTAGCAAACTAAGTGAGGGAGCAATTATTCGCTATCAGATTCTGGGTTTGGGTGAGAAATGATGGTATATTGTGCATAATTTTTACATCATTAAAAATTAAATCCCATAAGTATAATGATTCAAGCATCAAGCCCCAACAGTATCCAAAGATGATAAACTATGGAATACAAGAAAATAATTTACTAGGTAATGCTGTAATATTTTCTGTATCTAGACAGATTTTCTGGGGATAAAAGGCAAAATAGGTTTTATATCATTGTCAGTGTCGTGTAGAGAGGCAACTAAGCATAGAGGAAAGAAGAGTCAAATTGAAGTCCCATACATTCTGACTTTGTGACTTTGGGCAAGTCACTTAACTTGCCAGTGTCTTAGAGAATTCTGAAACTACAAATTGAAGACTAGTTGCTGATTGGCAGAGGGAGTTTCTTTACCCACAGTTCCCTACACCAGTCTTGGAGCAAAAAGTTATTTCTTCTAGGATCTAAATTAACTTTCTAGCAGTGATTATTAGGACACAATAAATATCCCATTGATCCTCAAAATTTTTAGCCTCAGAATTTCTTTATGCTCTTAAAAATTAACGAGGGCTTGAGAGAGATTTTGTTTATGTGGGCATAGGTATCAATATTTACAATGTTAGAAATTAAGATGTTGTAGTGTTATTGTAAAAATAGATTTGACCTTGTGGAAGGCCTGAATTGTTCCTGGACATTCCAAGAGGGCTCTGATCCACACATCAAGACCCATTTCCTGGCACTAGAGCAATCACAGGTCCACAACAAAAAATGTTTCAAATCAACAATTGACTAGGAAATTAGAAACTTCTCACAGTGGAATAATTTTTGGTGGTCTTTTATTATATAGTCACATTCCTTAGGTGCCTAGGAAGGATAAATATTTTGTCAAAATTCTTTAGATGTAATGTTATGTAATAGGATACACTAGAATTTTGCTGGTCATTGTTTTCAACTCTCATGCTGTGGGACTGTCCAGCAAGGATACCATTTTATATAGCATTGTATGTGATAGAACAAAGAATTCTAGCAAGGTTCCATGCTGTGCTTACCAACCTCACTTATTTTTTTTAATCCCTGAGACACCTAAGAAGATAAATTTGCATACAATATGGTATGATTGTTGTTAGTCCTTCCTTTTCCAAGAGGACCAACATCATGGGTGATGGCTTGACTTGTGTAGGAATTAGGTTTAAGTGGGCACAAATTGCACAAAACCAGAAGCCTTACTCTCTCTTCCAGTCATTGAAGTCTAGTGGCAAGAGAACTGGTGATGGCCAGGATGCAGTGGATGACCTTGACTTCTTTGATGTCTAACCAGCTTTAGCTGCCTTCATGACCATTGACAAATTCTCACCTGCCCATTTTGCTGGGGGGAAATCTTCATATGCTTGGTGTAAACATTCCCCTTACTCATTGACAGGTCTGAGGTCTATTGGTTATCCCCAACCTAATTTAGCTTTTAGGTTGTTTAACTGGGATGTGCCTGATGTGCTTGTTATAGCTTCTTAGAAACACAGATAAGAGTTGGGCGAAAGGCTGAATCCCAAAGGTAGACCTGAAAAGGGCTCAGCAAGCCCTCACACCAGAGGTATTAGTCCTCCCTGAATATTATGTGGAGTATTGGGGAGATAACTGACTAGAGAACTAGGACTTGAGTCAAAATCTCACTTCTGATACTACCTGTGAAGCCTTGGACAAATCACCCCAACCTTCTCAAGCCCTTCTAGCTGTAGACATATGATCCTCTGCTTATAAAGGTTGAGAAATAATATACACTGAGGGGCAGGGATGATGCTAGGATAATTCCCCAAACTTTATTCACTCCTTTCTAAGACTTCTTCATTCAGACTCACTTCATGGAGCTACAGAACTTCTCAGAAATTATATTATATTTCAACTGAACCAACTGGAGGGTGACTGATAGCACTGTGTTGATGGAAGTTAGCTCTAAAATTACAATTTGGTTAAAAAATATGAGTCTTTTGTGAGCCTGTATAGCAACTATCTTACCCTAGGATTTTCCAATATTGTATTATAGAAACATAGATTTAGAGTTGGGGCAGCTAGGTAACACAGTGGATAGAGCTCTGGACTTGTATCTTCTTGAATTCAAATCTGGTTTCAGGTATTTATTAGCTGTGTAACTGACACAGGGAACTCATTCAACTCTGTTTGCTTCAGTTTCCTCACTTGAAAAATGAGCTACAGAGGGCAAATCCACTCCAGTATTTTTTGCTAAGAAAACCATAAATGAGGTCACAAAGATTCAGACACAACTGAAAAATAACTGAACAACAGCAAAGATTTAGAGCTAAGAAGAGAACTTAAAGGCCATTTAATCCAGGCTATTCATTTATAGATAAAGAAGCAGAGATTCTCAGAGGTTAAGTGACTTGTCTAGGGTCACTAGGATAATTAGGGCTACAGGCAGGACTTCAATCTAGGCTAACTCCAAAGGCAGTTCTGTTTTCATTGTATCAATCATGATTGTTCATAGGATTGTATACTGAGTTTGATAGGACCTTGGAGTCCATTGAGTCTAATCCTTTTATTTTACAGATGAGGTAGTGAGGCTCAGAGAGATTGAATGACTTTTGGCAGAAGGTGGTAAATTCAGGATTTGAACCTATTTTTTTGACTCCAAATTGTGAGCACTTTCCATTGTACCAGGCTCTCTCAAAGTCTTAATTGTACTGTGTGTTTTCCTTTTGCCAGAGGCCATTCTTTACCATATCATATGGAGATAAAAGGTACTAGAAATATATTTGTTCTTCCTCTGATATTTGCATGGATGTACCAGGCCAGGGGCATCTAAGTAGTGCAGTGGATAGAGTGCTGAATTTGAACTCAGGAAGGCTTATCTTTTTTAGTTCAAATCTAGTCTCAGACTCAATAGCTGTCTGATCCTGGACAAGTCACTTGATCCTGTTTGTCTCAGCTTCTTCAACTGTAAAATGACCTGGAGAAGGAAATGGCAAACGACTAGAATATCTTTGCCAAAAAAACCCCAAATGGTGTCACAAAGAATTGGACACAACTGAAATGACTGAAGAATGAACCTTGTTATATATGCATCTTTTCTCAGTTTGTTGAAATGGCAAACTACTCAAATATCTATGCCAAGAAAACTGCAAATAGAAGTGACAAAGAGTCAGACACTACTGAAAAGACTGAACAACAAAGTACCAGAACAGGCAGTGATATAGTAGAATGTAGGACATAGTTTGCACAGGTGGAGTATGTGATAATGGCACTGAGGTGATGGGTAGGATTCTCATGAAGTTCTATGCCATGAATTGTTGAGCCAAGAGAGAGGTGAGAACCTTATACTCTGTCATGCTCAAAGTATTATGTTTAGTTAAAGAATTCACTTTTCAGAAAGACATTTGAAAAATAAAGTTAAAATGATGAAAACCAGGTTAGTTAGGGGACTGAAAACCATGTCATAGGATTTTCTGATCAAAGGAACTGGTGATATTTAGCTTAAAGAGGATACTTCGGGAGAGACATTATAGCAACCTCAAGTACTCAGAGGACTGTGATATGGAAGGAAGATTACACTTATTCTGCCTGTTCCCATTTTTGGCTCGAAGACTAGGATCAATGGGCAGAATTTTCGGGGGGACCTACAGGGCCAGCTAGGTAGCACAATGGATAGAATGCCAGGCCTTTAATCAGGAAGACCTGAGTTCAAATTTATCCTCAGACACTTAATAGTTGCATGATCTTGGGCAAGTCATTTAACCTGTGTTTGCCTGATTTTTCTCAACTGTAAAATGGAGTAAAAATAGCACCTAGCCCCCAGGGTTGTCATGAGGATTAAATGAGATAATAATTATAAAATGTTTAGCAAAGTGCTTGGTATATAATAGACACAATATAAATGTTAATTATTATTATTCACAGCATAGTCTGGTGTGAACTTGTCCATGGCACCCTAATGCTTGAACTTTTTTATGGCTTAAAGTTATTTGTTTGTTTTTTTATTTATTGGACCTAGAAATTCTGGAATTTGACTATGCTATTTCTGGGTGTTTTCAGGGTAGGTTTCTTTATTTGCCAGTGCCTGGCACATAGCAGATGCTACCAGAATACTAGTTAGTATTCAGTTGTCATTCAGTTGTTTTTTCAGTAGTATCTCACTGTACCTCTTTTTTTGTTTTCTTGGAAAAGATATTGGAATAGTTTGTCATTTCAAAGTCAGTAAACATTTGAGGCTACATTTGAGACTTGATACTCTATCCAATGAGTAAACTAGGTCCCTAGCTGCTATTATTTTGTTTTGCTATAAGGAAAACATTCTGACCATTAGAAGAGTCCAAAAGTTGAATGAGATTCCTCCAGAGTTGTCCAGTTCTCCTTCATGGGACATCTTCCAGGAGAAGTTATATGACACATTATTAAGTAGGTTAAAGAAAACTTATTCTTGTTCGAGTTTGGGTTGGAATAGATGACTTCTAAGGCTCTTTCTACCCCTGAAATTCTGAGAACACTGATTGGCCCTGTGAACACTAGAGAGTTATGAGAAAAGCTCTTCATAGTTACTATTGTGATGGTGGTGGTGGTGGTGGTGGTGATGATAATGATGAAGGTCAAATTAGATATATTAGGATGATTTCTCTGCTCCAGCTGAGTCAGGGATCTAAATGTTTCCATTATCCAGGCCATAAAGCCTGGATGATATTAAAAAAGACAAAAAAAAAGTCTAGGTAATAAATAATTTAGGATATTGTTTAGGAAGTTTATATTATTATTTTAAAAGTTAAGGGGGCAGGCAGCTGGGTAGCTCAGTGGAGTGAGAGTCAGGCCTAGAGACAGGAGGTCCTAGGTTCAAACCCGGCCTCAGCCACTTCCCAGCTGTGTGACCCTGGGCAAGTCACTTGACCCCCATTGCCCACCCTTACCAATCTTCCACCTATGAGACAATACACCGAAGTACAAGGGTTTAAAAAAAAAAGTTAATATGATATGTTAAAAATTAAGTGATGTATTTAGAGGTGGGGTGGTGTCAAGTTCTATCTTTTTGCTGTGTCCTCCCCCAAACTGAGCAGACTTCCTTTCAGATGCCTGGGAATGATGGGAGGAGTTCTAGTGTCCAAGTAGAGGTCATATAAATGCACTATTTGGGTGAAAGGAAAGCTGCTGTGGTATTGAAAGGAAAAAGAAAAGTTAGATAGTGGGATATTTTGCTTTTCATTATCTGCTGAGAAAAGATAGGGCCTAAAATGCTTCAAAGCCTTGAAGTTTGCTATGTTGGTTATTAATGAAAGAAGACTTAGAGATCCAAAGAAAAATCACTTCCTCTCTCTGTCTCCATTTCTTCATCTGCAAAGTAGCGTATGTCTAACATCTGAACATAATGAAGTACATAAATATATAATGGAGTATTTTTGTGTCATAAAAATGGCAAATATGAAGGAGAGAAGGCATATGAGAATATTTATATGAAGTGATGCAGAGTGAATAAAATAGAACTTGAAATAACATGCAAATTAGCTAAAATATGTAAACATACTATTGATACTACTAATAGCATATAAGGAAAAAGTATAAAAAATTAAGGGGTTGGAAAACAAACTTGGAATTTAAAAATTATTTTGTTAGGACCAATACATACATTATAAATAAAATTACAATCACATAAATAAAATTAAAATCATAGGCTCATGATTTTATATATATTTTTTAGAAAGAAATTTTTAGAAAGCGAGGTCTCTGTTTGTTTGAATAATGAATTGCTTGAAATACTTGCATTATTTGAATTCATATTTCATATTTTCATTTGACTGAAACAAGTTATGATATTTTACATTATTATAACTTTGAATTGTTTCTATTCAAATATATGCAACCACTTCAGGGGATTCATTATTCTTACTAATTGGGACTTGACTTTATTTGAATGCCTGTTTTTTGTTGATGGCTACTAGCTAACTTATGATTTTTAAAAAAGGAAAAATTAAATGGAAGATTAAATGGTTTCTATTTTTTAATAGTATTTTTTCTCCAATTTCATACAGAAACAATTTTTAACATTGTTTTCTGACATTTTGCAATCCAAATTCTCTCCCTCTTTCCCCCATCTCTTCTCTTCCCAGTGTGGCAAGTAATATATGTTATACACATTCAATCATGCAATACATATTTCCATATTTGTCATGTTGTGAAAAAGACACATATTGCACATTCAAGAAAAAAAATCTCATAAAGAAAATAAAATGCAAAATGGTATGTTTCAATCCATCAATTTCTTCTATAGTGGCAGATAACCTTTTTCATCATGAGTCGCTTAGGGTTATCTTAGATTCTTTCATTGTTAATAATAGTTAGTCATTCATAGGTGATCATTATACAATATCAGTGTTACTGTATACAGTGCTCACATGTTTCTATTCACTTCACAACAGTTCATATAATTCTCTCTAGGTTTTTTCTAAATCCTCTTGTATGTCATTTCTTATGGCCCAGTAATATTCTGTTAGAATCATATATCACAACTTGTTTAGCTATTCTCCAACTGATGAACATCCTCTCAGTTTCTAATTCTTTGCCACCATGAAAAAGATATGCTCTAAATATTTTTGTACAAGTAGGTCCTTTCCCCTCTCTTTGATTTTTTGGGCATGTATACCTTGTAGTAGTATTGTTGGGTCAAAGGGTATGCACAATTTTATGGTCCTTTGGGTGTGGTTTCAAACTGTTCTCCAGAAGGTTTTATCAGTTTAGAGTTCCATCAATAGTTTGTTAGTATCCAAGTTTTCCCACATCTTCTCTAACATTTATCATTTTTCTTTGTGTGTGTGTGTGTGTGTGTGTGTGTGTGTGTGTGTGTGTGTGTGTGTTGGTAGGTGGGTCGTATTAACTGATTTCTAAAGGTTTTTTTAGTTCCATTATTTCTGAAAAATAAAAACAATTAGAACAGGCCCTGAAAAAATAAATACTGATGTGACAAGTCGAGTTATTGCTAACTTTGTATTATTTTGGCTAATTAATGAGGAGGAGTATATAGCTAAGGGAATAAGGTGGAATCAATGTAGCAATCTCCTCCTCACTCACTGTTGGCCACTAATACTGTGAGACTAAGGGGGTCCTCTTGGAAATTGGGGTAACTGGGGAAGTTGTGCCACCCCTTGAAGGTTAAAGGGAAGGCTTCTACCCAGGATGGGGTATGTGGTGACCTGGTTCGTTGTTGCTCTGAACTGGGGCTCACATAAGCACTCCCCTTGATCCATAGTCTTCTCCACAGGGGGTTTGGCTAGAAGATGAATCCCAGATAGGAAAATTGTAGTACTTCTTCCGTTATCTGTCTAATGAATAAGTTGTAACACTATTTGACTTTAAAGTATTTAATGAGGATTATCATTATCATTATCATCAATCCAGGGTATTGGATAAAGGTTGTAGATGAGGTAGTGGTCAGTGGGTGCAGGAAGCCCTAATTCTTGACCCCTTCAGGTCCTTCACCTTAAGGAGACCAAGTCTGTCTCAACTCAAAGCTTCTCCTGACCTTCCCACTAAGCCTATGCTTAATATCTCTAATCAGTCCGTCTATATTTGATAAGGTTCTCTGTAAGGTTAGGTTCAAGGAAAGTGAGGGTTTAGGAATATGCTCCCAGATAGAGTTCAGAAATCCCCAAACACTAGTTGGCATGATCTTGGACTGTGGAGATATCAAGTTGACAGTGAACAAAGGTATCGTGATATCTGACAAAGCCAAAGTAAAAATAGATCTGATTAAAAGAGATAGGGAAGGTAATTACATCCCGGTAAAAGGCAGTATAGACAATGAGGAAATATCAATACTCAAAATGTATGCACCAAATAGTATAGCATCCAAATTTTTAAAGGAGAAACTATTGGAGCTTAAGGAGTAAATAGATAGTAAAACTGTACTAGTGGGAGACCTGAACCTTCCTCTATCAGATCTAGATAAATTAAACCAAAAAATAAATAAGGAAGAGGTAAGAGATGTGAATGAAATTCTAGAAAAATTAGAGTTAATAGATATGTGGAGAAAAATAAATAGGGACAAAAGGGAACACACCTTCTTTTCAGTAGCATGTGGTACATTCACAAAGACTGACCATGTACTAGGGCATAAAAACATTGCAAACAAATACAAAAAAGCAGAAATAATAAATTCAACTTTTTATATCATAATGCAATACAATTATAATTAGTAAGGGTACATGGAGAGGTAAATAAAAAATTAATTGGAAATTAAATAATATGAATCTCCAAAATTGGTTGGTTAAAGAACAAATCATAGAAACAATTAATAATTTCATTGAAGAGGATGACAATGAGGAGATATCATATCAAAATCTAAGGGATGCAGCCAAAGTAGTACTCAGGGGAAAATTTATAACCCTGAGTGAATATATTAATAAATCATAGATGGAAGAGATCAATGAATTGGGCATGAAAATAAAAAAAAACCTAGAAAGAGAACAAATTGAAAATCACCAGGTAAAAACTAAATTAGAAATCCTAAAAATTAATGGAGAAATTAATAAAATTGAAAGTGAAAGAACTATTGAATTAATAAATAAGACTAAAATCTGGTACTTTGAAAAAACCAAATAAAATAGACAAAGTACTGGTTAATCTAATAAAAAAAGGAAAGAAGAAAACCATATTAACAGTATCAAAGATGAAAAGGGTGACCTCACCTCTAATGAATTGGAAAATAAGGTAATTATTGAGAACTATTTTGTCCAATTATATGGCAAAAAATATGGCAATCTAGGTGATGTGTTTGAATATTTACAAAACTATAAATTTCCTAGATTAATAGAAGAAGAAATAGATTACTTAAATAATCCCATATCAGAAAAAGAAATCGAACAAGCCATTACAGAACTCCCTAAGAAAAAATCTCCAGGGCCAGATGGATTCACAAGTGAATTCTATCAAACATTTAAAGAACAACTAATCCTAATACTATCCAAACTATTTGACAAAATAAGCAAAGAAGGAGTTTTACCAAATTTCTTTTATGACAAAAATATGAGGATGATTCCAAAACCAGGAAGACCAAAAAGAGAGAAAGAAAACTATAGACTAATCTCCTTAATGAACATAGATGCAAAAATCTTAAATAGAATACTAGCAAAAAGACTCCAGCAAGTGATTATCAGAATTATCCAACATGATCAAATGGGATTTATACCAGAAATGCAAAGATTGTTTAATATTAGGAAATCCATTCACATAATTGACCATATCAACAATCAAACCAACAGGAATCACATGATTATCTCTATAGATGCAGAAAAAGCTTTTGACAAAGTACCACACTCATTCCTACTGAAAACACTAGAAAGTGTTGGAATAGATGAGCTTTTCCTTAAAATAATAAACAGTATATGTCTAAAACCATCAGCAAGCATTATCTGCAATGGGGATAAATTAGAAACCTTCCCAATAAGATCAGGAGTGAAGCAAAGATGCCCATTATCACCTCTATTATGTGGCAAAATTGGGACATTTATGCATTGCTGGTGGAGTTTTGAATTAATTCAACCATTCTGGAAGGCAATTTGGAACTATACCCAAAGGGCTTTAAAATACTGCCTGCCTTTTGATCTAGGCACACCGCTGCTGGGTTTATACCCCAAAGAGATAATAAGGAAAAAGCCTTGTACAAAATTATTTATAGTCATGCTTTTTGTGGTGGCAAAAAATTGGAAAATGAAGGGATGCCCTTTGGGGAATGACTGAACAAATTATGGTATCTGTTGGTGATGGAATACTATTGTGCTAAAAGCAATAATGAACTGGAGGAATTCCATGTGAACTGAAATGACCTCCAGAAATTGATACAGAGTGAAAGAAGCAGAACCAGGAGAACATTGTACACAGAGATGGATACACTGTGGCACGATCAAATCTAATGAACTTCCCTACTAGCAGCAGTACAATGATTCAGGATAATTCTGAGGAGTTTATGAGAAAGAACAGTATCCACATCCAGAGAAAGAATTGTGGGAATAGAAACACAGAAGAAAAACAACTGTTTGATCACATGGTTTTATGGGGATATGATTGAGGATATAGACTCTAAGTGATCACCCCATTGCAAATATTAACAATATGGAAATAGGTCTTGATCAATGACACATGTAAAACCCATGGAATTGCTTGGTGGCTATGGGAGGGGGTTGCAGGAGGGGAGGGAATGTAACCATGAATATTCTAAATTAATTAATTAAATGCATAAACAATTAAAAAAATTGAGATTAGGCAAGGAGTAGAAAATAAAATTAGAGATGTGAATAGCAATTTTGTGTTGAGCTTCTAGCCAATGTTTTGTTTTATTTTTGTTAATGTTAGTGTTGCTTTGTAAATAAGGGAAAGAGGAAAGTCACCAATTTGTAATAGAATACCATTCAATTTTCTAAGTGATTAATAAACAAAGATTTGTCAAATTTTTGTTGAAACTGGTTTAAATATTCACCACTATGATTAATAGGAAATGAATCTTTGTCTATTTATACAAGAGTTAGAAGTGATAAAGATAGAATTTTGGTTTTAAAATTTTTTATAATTTTTAATGAAGAAAATAGAAAAGAAAAGAGCATGTTTCTTTGGTATAAGTAATTAGGCTCTTTTAATGGTACAAGAAAAATAAGAAAAGATAGGCCAATAAAAGGTACTGAAAAATTGGAGATTATGGAATTTAGTACAAAAACTAAAATATTACTTTTAAACATATACCAGACATAGAAAGTATTTGGAATGTGGTTAATGAAGGGAACACAAGAAAATTATATGTAATTATATTAATATAGGGACAATTATGTGAAAGAGATATGGAAAAATTTTAAGAATGAATGAAATTGTAAGGAAGTCAGAGAAATGTAATGTGACTTATTGAGCGGTAGTAAATAACTGCTGAAGGAAATACAGGGGTTGGGGATCAGGAAAAATAACATACTGAAGGAAAAGAACATAGGATGCTAGAAGAAAACTGCAAAAGTATCAAAGAGGATTAAATATCCATAAGTTTCTATAAATGAAAAAAAGATAAAACCCTTGACAGGTGACAAAATCATAGAAGCTTGTATGAAGAACGGGAGAACTAAACAGAGTATTCAGTTGGTTATTTCTGCAGCAGTTTTGAAATGTGTTATCTTTAAAAGAATGGCAGACTTTCAATATGAAAGTGGAAAATGATGAAAAAAATTTCTTTTATAGCAAAACCTCAATAAATGGAATAATTGGTTGTAGAAGAACAGGATGAACCAGTAAGCAATCTGAATTACATACTATATTTCAATGAAATATTGTTTTAATACTTTTGAATATATAGTAATTCTAGGTAGCCTAACAAAAAGATGTCTAGTGGTGAGGATCCTTAGGAGGCTTGCTTTTGTGAACAATTAAGACCGATTTATATTTTGGGAGGTGGTAAGAATAGTGCAAAGAGCCTTCACTTGAAATGAGAAATCTTAGTTGAGTTAGCGCTGGGGCAGTCAGCCTCTCTGAAATTCAGTTTTTTCATTTGCACAACTGACTGGATAAAATGTTGTAGGTGGCATCAAGAAGACCCAAGTGCAATGCTGTCTCAGCCACTTACCAGCTGTGTGATCCTAGGTGAGTCACTTCACTCCTTTTTGTCTCAGTTTCCTCATATGTAAAATGGGGGAAATAATAGTGCCTACCTTCCAAGATTGTGTGAAGATCAAATAAGATAATAATCATAAAGCACTTAGCATAATATTTAGCACAAAGTATTATTACTATCATAAAAGCAAGTTCCTTAACCTTTGTTGGCCTCTGTTTTCTTTTTTTCTTTTCTTTCTTTTTTTAAACCCTTACCTTCCGTTTTGGAGTAAATACTGTGTATTGGCTCCTAAGCAGAAGAGTGGTAAGGGTAGGCAATGGGGGTCAAGTGACTTGCCCAGGGTCACACAGCTGGGAAGTGTCTGAGGGCAGATTTGAACCTAGGACCTCCTGTCTTTAGGCCTGGCTCTCAATCCACTGAGCTACCCAGCTGCCCCCTGGCCTCTGTTTTCTTATGTGTAAATAAGAGATAATAATAATACCTACTTTGTAGGGCTATTCTGAATATTGAATGAATTAACATGTTTATAAAATGTTTTGAAAGCTTTAACTGGTTGTTATTCAGTCATTTTCTCAGTTGTGTCTGACTCTTTGTGATGCCATTTGGAGTTTTCTTGGTAAAGATACTGGGTACTTTGCATTTCCTTTTCCAGCTCATTTTACAGTTGAGGAAACAGAGGTAAAAAGGGCTAAATAACTTGCTTAGGGTCACATTGCTAGTATGTGTCTAAGGCCAGATTTGAACTCAAGAAGGTGAATCTTCCTAATTCCAGGCTTGGCATTCCATCCATTACAAACTTTAAACGACTATATAAATCTGAGTTTATTATTATTACTTGAAGTATATACTTTAAAGGATTGTTGTGAGGATCAGATGAAATGGGGTATATAAAGTATTTGATAACTATAAAATACTATATGAATGTAAGTTATTATATTGGGGTGTATGGGGTATTTGGGAAGGAAAAGCCCTTCTGGTGTGAGGGCTTGCCAAGTCCTTTCCAGGACTGCTCATCCATCTTAGTGTTCACTTGTCTCCCAGCTCTCACCTGTGGCTCCAAGAAGCTGTAGCATGCTCAGTAGACACACTCTAGTAAAACCCTCCCAGCAGATGGGCTAAAGTAGATTGAGGGTAACTAATGGTGAATTAGAGAAGATATGTCCCGTGCACGTGAAGATTTCCCCCAGTGCAATGGGTGGATAAGAACAATTTGTTCCAATATCCATGAAGATGGTTGAAGCAGTCTCCGTGGAGTGCTTGGTCAGACATCGAAGAGGCCAAGGTCATCCATTGCATCCTGGCTTTCATCAGTTGTTTTGACTTTTGTCACTGGACTATGATGACTCTGGAAGAGAGAATGAAGCTGATGACTGAGCAACTCTGCCTCACTCTCTGATGGCATTGGTCCTCTTCCAAAAGGAAGGATGAACAGTAACAAGTTGTTATTGCTCTGAAGTACTTGAAAAGTTTCTTAAGTAGATTAAACAACAAATTGTTACAGTTTGAGGGAATAAAGTGTTTCTGACTTCACAATGTTATGCTTAATAGTCATTCTTAGCTAGTATCTTATTTTTCCAAAGAACAGGGCAATATCTTTTCCATTGAATAACTTCTTACGAATACATTCCTAACAAAAAAAATAAAGATGTTGCTAAAAGTTTCCAGTGAGAGTTCCAGTGGATAATATTGGGATTCCTAATGAAATTATGTCTAATTAAAAAAATACAATCAGGCAATTGAAGCAGGGAAATATGAGGAATATTAAAAAATCTGGAGAGATTTATGAAACAGTGCAAAATGAAAAGCAAAACTGTGAACCAGAAGGGATTACCTACTGAGTCAACTACATAAGAATAAAAGTGAATGGAAATGGGGCAAATACAGAATCCTAATGGAGAAGGAAGGAGTGACAAGTTATAATATCTTATGAATTGAAATCCCTGTATTTAAATGTGAATTATTATAGTGCAAGTTTAATTGCTAACAATGATGTTAATATTAAGTTTATAGCAAGTCATTAAAAAAAGAAATAATTTCTGTGAAAAGGAAAGCAAACTGGAAGTAGGAAAGAAAAACAAACAAACAAGAAGCTTGTGGGAATGACAATTCCTGGTTAACAATAAAAAATGCAGAAAATAATTGAGACAGATGACCAGATTTAGGAAAAATAAACCTTGCTATTAAAAGCTAATTAAATATTTGCATTTCAGCATCAAGTTTCTGCTCAAAAGTTTGGTGAGCAGCAGGGTGACAGTGAAGATTATCGACTGTAATTTGCTGAAGTTTTAAAACTAAATTAGTTGTCTGCTATGTATGGGAGGTTTATCCAGCTCTGCTTACCCAGAAGCTGCTTTATTATTCTTTTAAAGTGAGTCATTTATAACTGTTCTCAGAGATCTTTTATCAGCCACTTATCTCCTTTAGCTGGACTTGTGATGCGGGGGGATAAAATGAATTGCTGGCTAATATTGTGAGAATTAATCAGACTACAACAGCGGGAGAGTAATGACTTACTTACAGTTAGATATTTGCATTTGGCAGTAAAATTGCAACAAAAAAATATAAGGAAGTTTAATCTTTATCTCTGAGTTAAACATTGAAACATGTTGGCAATTCAGGAAAAGAAAAACCTAGGAAATATATGCTGCATATTTTAATTTGGGTTGTTAACTAAGCAGAGCCATTTATTCTGTGATGAAAGAGCCTATTTGGCTCATAGATCATTTTATTTAACAATATCTTAGAAACAAACTGGCTTATTTTCCTTAGATTTTTGTTATTAGAGACTTACAAAGTATTTTCTCAAAAATTCAAAACTTTGTTGTTCCTTCTGTGTTTTGGCTTGTGCCTGAGTCAGCAAGAACCAGAACGCAGGGGTCAGTGGGGATCACCGAGGACTGCCACAAATAGATGAAATGCCAGCTGGGACCAAGCATGTAAGCCTCTACAGTACTAAAAGAGCTAAGCTTCTAGAAAGCAGCTTGAGTTTGGGTCTTGCTCTTCCTGCCTTTTGACTGTAATCTTAATCACATTCCCTTGGCTTTTGTACTCCTAAACCAGCAACTCATCATCTATCTGGTATCTAATGGTACCCTTTAGGCATTCTCTTCTGAGCCCCTAGATGAAGATTGTCTTCCTCCCAATGCCCCTAATTAGAAATTTCCCTAATTCCTGGCACTTGCATCTAGAGGTAAATGACACTGTTGTACTACCATTCTGGAAGACTCCCATAAACATTTGAAAAAAGAACAACAGCCATGTTAGGAAGAAGGTGGTAGAAATGCTACTGCCCTTTATTAAAATGGAGCTCTCTATAATTTATTTGACTCTTAGACACATAATCCATGGCATTTTTTTAAACATAATTTTTTTGTTATAAACTCGATAGTCATCAATAAATGTTAGTATTTTCATAGACAAAGGACAGAAAAAGAGGATGACATCTGAAATTGTGAATCTACTATATATAGCTTGTTTATAAAATATATATTTAACATGCTGGGATCAACATTGTCCTTTATGCTTGTCTGTGTTCCTTTCTGATTTCCTTCTGCTCTTTTCTATGGATTTTAAAAATGTTTCATTGATGTTATTTTCTGCTTTTTTGTGTAAATCTTTATCTTTTCTAGTTTTATTATCTACTATGGCAATGGCAGGAAGGTGGGATATCTCTGGAGCTTGAAATTAGAAAGACATCATTGTAATTTCAAATCTGGTCTGAGACACTTATTGTGTGACCCAGAGCAAGTCACTTGGCCTTGTGTGCCTCAGTTTCTGAAAATATAAAATGAGCTACAGAAAGAAATGTCAAAACACTCTAGTATGTTTGCCAAGAAAACACTAAATGGGGTCAGACACAACTGAAAAAGAACTGAAAAACAAATAGAAAGTTTCTTTAATCACAAACACAGAACTATGATTTGTTTTCCAAGGAGATTTAAAATGCAGCACTAGGTAGGGAATCACATCAGTTAATTACTTGTAGCACAATGACCAGTTGTATAATTTTTCTAATGGATTAGCCATTGTACCTTTTTGAGCCTCAATGTTTTCATCTGTAAAGGAGGAATATGTAATACTTGTATCAGCTACCTCACAGGAATGCACCGAACACATTTCAAAGTCTGATATAAATATGAATTCCTCTGTAACCAGTATGTACCTCATAAGAATATAATGGAAATGTACAACATGCCCAGTTTCAACCCATTTGAGAAAATAAGAACATCGTTTTCTAGAGGGGGACCTTCTGGAGAGGTGCCAGTTGACTGAAGATATGGTCTCTGACCTTGAGAAGTTTATAATCTGGTTAAAGAAACAAATAAAATAATTGGTGTTTCTTTTAAATAATTTCAGAATGTACTATTATGGTTAATGTTGCTGATAATGACCATGCTATTTAACTTACCTTGATCTCAGTTTCCTCATTTATAACATAAAGAGTTGAGTTACCTGGATCAAGGTTCTTTCTAGCACTCCCATTCTTTGTTACATATTTATTACAAGATTTTATCCCTTGGTGATGGGGAAAGAGGACAGTGGGAGAGAGTGAAAATTGATTTATATTCATTGAATAAATTAATTTAAAAATATGATCAAATATAATTCTAAGAACTTGAGCACTGAAAAAAAAAGTATTGACAGATTTCTATGGACCTTAAAACAAAAAATCACAGCACAATGGCTTTTATTGACCTGGATAACTTATTTTATTTCAAATTATGCTGTTAATTGACTTGAGTTTCTTGTCCTCAACTTGTGTTTTTTTGAAGGGGTGATAAGGAGGGCCATTCTATAGAAGAGTAAATCTACAATTTTGTTAGTATAAAAGTTCTTGAGCTGGGATCCTTGAACCTTAAAAAATGTTTCAATAACTATATTTCAGTGTAATTGGCTTCCTTGATAAAATTTTGCATTTTGTTTTATGCACTTAACAATATTTTTCTGAAAAGGGTTACATAGACTTTCCCATATGGACAAGGGGTCCATGAAATTAAAAAAAAAAGTTAAGACGATAAATATAAATGATGCCATCGAGGAAACTCTCCCTATCATGAAGTTCAGGCAACTATTCAGCATGTTATAGCCTATGAAATTTGCTTAGTATCAAGGGTTTCTGGAGCCAGCACTAAATGAGAACCAATTAAAAAAATTTTTAGTTTGAGTATTTATATCTCAGAATTCAATAATAGCTACAAATCAGGGCTCAATTTATTGTTTGGCTAATCATCTAGATTTAAGAAACTATTAATAATGCAGATTAAACTTAAAAAGTCAGTGTTTATACATTTCTCCCCAAGAGAGTCCAGTTGTTAAACATTTACAAGCACCTCTCAATTTTTTCTATAAACATTTCTTGAGTTTATCTGGAGGGTCACAGAAGGCTCCAAAAAGGAAGTCATCACCGAACTGGAGATCTAGTGACTGGAGGCTAATAAATAATAATGAGAATAATTATGATGATTATAATGATCATGATATACCCTTTAAGGTTAGAAAAGTACTTTTCACCTGCTAATTCATTTGAGCTTCACAATACCCTGGTCTTGAACCATAAGAAGTTAAGTGACTTGGCTGAGATCACCTAGGCAGCATACATATGAGAGTCAGGATCTGACCCAAATTAAGGTCTTCCTGTCTCTGAGAACCTCTCTCTATCCACTACTCCCTTGGTGTGTCTTTGGCTTCAGAGATTTTTCCTAATTACTTAATTCAGAAGGATATACATGCCCAGAGAGAAGGAACTCCAGCACTTAAATCTTGTCAAATACCCACAAAGACAGATTTGGTTCATGGTGAAAGAAGAGACTTTTTATTGTGAAGTTTCTCAGAATCAAAAGTGACAAAAAGGATATCTACCACCATAGAAAGAAGAGATGGAGTTCAAATGCTGATTGAAACATACCATTCTTCACTATATTTTCTCCATAAATTTTTCTCTAGTGTAAACAATATATGTCTTGTTTCACAATATGATGAACAGGGAACTATGCATTATATTAATATATGTATAACCTAGATCATGTTACCTGCCTTCTCTAGGAGGGGAGAGGAGTGGGAGGGAGGAAAAAAAAGAATGTGATAAATTTTTGGACATACCTAATGTGTGAGAATTTGTTTTTCTTGGATAAACAGACATATTATAATTTATCACATATATATGACAAATCATGTGTATTCTATTATTATGTTATGTGTTATATCATATTTGTATATATATATATATGCAAAAGACTTGTAATAAAAATATTTGAGGACCATGTGACCTATAGAAGTCTTTCTTTCGGCCAAGCATCTATGTATTCCCCATATAAACTAAGCTATTGTCTGGGAAGCAGGGAAATATAGGGTAGAGGATATGTTTGTAACAGTTTCGATGAAATCTTTCCTGTCTCCTCTATATTGTTCTGAAAATTATAACTCATGGGGATCTTTGACCTTTTACTAGAGTTCTTTTGAGATGTAGCCTGTTAGCTAGAATAAGAGCCTAACATTAACTAGGACCCACCTTCCCCAAATAGAAATGTAAGCAAAAGCTTAAAAGCCAGTCTGAAATGTAAAAAAAAATGGAATGTCCCATAGCTAATGAAGTGACCTCCAACAGGCAATAATTCCTCCACACAGAACATTTTGTTACTCTTGTCTAGTGGAATTTAAGTAGCTATTTTCTTTAGCTGTATGGAATTTATCTTCTCAATAAAGTTCCCAGAGTGCAACATATATCGTATTTTTGGTAGATTAATAACATTTTACCTGAGTGCATTTACCCTGAGCACTCATACCAAAGGTAGTAATGGAGATAATTTACTCTGGATTATTTTTTTCAGAGACTTATTCTAGGATTTCGATCTGGAGGAGACCTTTGAGATCATTTTGTCCAATCTTCTCACTTTACATAGGAAAAACTGAGCCCCAGAGACTGAGTCTTCCCCAAAGCTTAGAGGTAGTAAAAAGAAAAGCTGAGATTATGAACCCAAGTTTTCAGAGTCTAAATGCAGCATTCTTTCACCTTTACATAGTAACCTTTAAAATCTTTAAACATTTGCATTTTTCCCCTCTTATACCAACCACTATTCAAAAATTTACAAAAATGACATCACTAGTATTATCATCATAACTAGCATTCATACGGCACTTTAAGGTTCACAAAGTACTTTTAAAGTATTATGCCATCTTCACAATAACCTTGGATGGGAGGTTTTTATCTCCATTTTACAGATGAAGAAAATGAGCAAAGACTCAGTGACTTGCCCAAGGTCACCCAACTAATCTTTGTCTGAGGCCGAATGTAAACTCAGGTCTTGATTCCAGGTCCAAAGTTCTAAGCTCCTTAGTATTGCTTTTGTAATACTTTAAATGTTCCAATTCCCTTTTGTTCCTATTTTGTGGAAAGTTAGTGTGTGTGTGTGTGTGTGTGTGTGTGTGTGTGTGTGTGAGAGAGAGAGAGAGAGAGAGACAGACAGACAGACAGACAGACAGACAGACAGACAGACAGAGACAGAGAGAGAGAGAGAGAGACAGAGAGAGAGAGAGAGACAGAGACAGAGACAGAGAGAGAGAGAGAGAGAGAGAGAGAGAGAGAGAGAGAGAGAGAGAGATCGATCTGCTTTTCTCAGGATCACTAAATATGCTCAGGTCAGGTTGAATCCAAGATTCCTTGGCTCAACCACTTTAAATACCACTCAATCACACTTTTTCTAAGCTTGAATTCTGAATGTATAAGTAAACCCAAAATTCCCTCAATACATCCTTTACACTTATCATTGAACGAAAATTCCCTAAAAATCTATGAAGTCTATAACCAATTTGATTCTTAGATGCTTCAGAAGTTACAATAATCACTGGGATCTGTGGCCAGAGATAAGTTGCAATGTTATGCTGTGTATACAGGCAAAATATGTTTTATTTATATTCTTAATGACTTTCCATATCCTCTAGGATAAAATCCTCAGTTTAACACTTAAAAGGCTTTTGACAATTTGACTTACTTTCTGGTCTTATTTCATATTACTTCCCTAATATAATCTCTGTTCTAATTAAATTGGCTTGCTGGACATTTCTCAAACCAGATCTTCCATTTCCTGCCTCTGTGTCTTTCAGAACCGGTGTCTGGAATATGCTTCCTCTACACTGTAATACTTCAATCCTTCACAGCTCAACTCAGATCACATTTCCTACTTGAGGTCTTTCCTGATCACTCCAGTTGTTGATCCTCTCACTCTTTTGAAATTGCTTTGTTTTTAAACACCAGGTGTCATGGATAGCAGCCCACAGTATAGCATGCTCAATTTGGAAGTTTGCACAAAACCAGCAGGGACAGAAGTTCTAATTAAGTGCCTTGTTCTCCACAATCACCAAAAAGTCATTGTCCTATGCCTCAGGTCCATCTTTTTCTATCTGGGTACCTTCAGGAATCTGAAGATCCATCCAAAGGGAATTCATCTTTGAACTAAGTTCCAAACTACTGGTGAATCTCACTTCCATAGTGAACTTGTATTTGAGTCACATGACCTTGGCATGACATTTGTGGAGATTAAAATTAATATACAAGAATGAAATTTCATATTTTATAAATGTTTATTAATAATAAACTAACATAAAAAACTAGAGTGAAAAGGTTCTAAACTAACTCAGCCCCACTTGTGAAGGAGAGAGAGAGAGAGAGAGAGAGAGAGAGAGGGAGGAGTTACAGCAAACTATATACAAGCATGATGACACCAATGTGGACAAAGGGAAAAGCATTCTGGGTAAAGAGAAAGGAAGTGTGAGTAATGTAGCTTTAGGGATTCAAGATATTTCTAAATATACAGATCCTTAATTGTGTGCAAAACAAATACACTAGCTTAAGAAGTCTACATAATCGTTTTTTACTGTTAGCATTGAATCAATTTAAAAAAGTAGTACTTTAAAAAAAATTTATTTTTTAGAAAAAAAATTTTTCCAAGGTTACATGATTCATGTTCTTACTCTCTCCGCCCCAACACCTCCCCCCCCCATAGCTGATGCGCATTTCCACTGGTTTTTTCATGTGTCATCAATCAAAACCTATTTCCATATTATTGATAGTTGCACTAGGGTGGTCATTTAGAGTTTACTTCCCAAATCATATCTGCAATAACCCATGTGTTCAAGCAGTTGTACTTAATAATAAAGGAAAATGAATCCAAATAATAAAATATCCACCAAGCCCTTGTGAGTCTGCCATTCTCATAATGCATCATTTGGAATGTAGGAATTCTAAGATATTTTTCATTTGACTTTGTTTATTCCCTATGACTAAGCCCATTATGATTGGGCAAATAAGTAAAAACAAACAAACATTTTTCTTAATGTTCAATTCATACTTCAGTAGGACCCGGGGGTGGGGTGGGGGGTCAGGGATGAATACTAACTGTAGAAACAGAAGATCTTGAGAAATTCAGGCTCTTGACCTGAGGCACTCCATGTAAAGTGAAACTCAGTAGGACTAGTCCTTTGCTTGGTCTTAGATATCTGGTGGAGAATGGAAAGAGAACTTCTGAGTATTTCCAGCCTTGATTAGACCATCAGGGAACAGCAATTGGACTCAGCCCAGGTGAAGAACAATGAATGCTGCTATTATCCTACCCTTCCCCCACTCTCACCCCCATCCTTCTTGATTTAGACCTTCCATGGTTTTCTACTGCCACAATTATCTATCGCTTTTGCTATGCCCTAAGGAGCAGGGGAGGGCAGGGGCAAGTAGAATGGGAGGGGCACTATCTTACATTTGCCTATTTGTGAGCATGCTCTATCTATCTATCTATCTATCTATCTATCTATCTATCTATCTATCTATCTATCTATCTATCTATCTATCTATCTATCTATCTATATCTCCTTAATAGAATATATGCTCCTTGAAAGAGGAACTGTTTCATTTTGACTCTATTCTCAATACTTATTACAGTAACTTTCATATAGTAGACACATGGAGAATGGAATTGCACACAACAGGCACTAAATAAATGTTTATTGAATTAAACTGAACAAAACCTATGTATATACCTGCTGCCAACTCACTTAGGAAAGCAAAAGGCAGAAGCAAAGGATTTAGATATACTCAGCATTCTTAATTACCTGGGAGTTAGGTTTATTGTAGTACATCTCTAAAATTCTTGTCATAGAAGGCAACTTGTGACCTCCTTTGATATATTGTTAGAGATAAAGTGCTGGGCAGGATGGGCCATGAGTCTGATACAAAAACCAATTATTCTCTTACATAAAAACATTTGAAAGCTACAAGTAAAGCCCATCTACGTAAGTTTAAAGTCCTGTTCTTACTCATGTAGGGGGACCCTATTTCAAGGGGAGGAAAAAGAAGCATTTAAAAAAATTTTTAGTAGCAAAATGTTGAGAGTATTCTTCATAACTTCTGATCTGATCAGTTATTTACCCCTTTTTTCCATAAAAAAGATGAGAAAAAAGTAGGATTCGAATAGTTCTGTAACTACACATGCCTGTGTTTTATATTTACATGGATAGATTCTGACTCCCAACATTTTCACTCTCATTTGAGTGTGCATTATGCTACCCCTAAACCCCCATCTGTGTTCTTTATAGCCAGGTTTAAGAATTCTAACTCCCAGCCCTACCTCCTCTTTTCTTTTTTGGCGAATCCTTAAAAAGATTGTGGGTGATCTATAATACAGAGCTGTTTCATGGAGTCCTAGATCACTTGTAGTGAGATAAATTGGATCTACAGAGGAACACATTAAAAATAGGGACATCTGCACAGCTTTCCCCCAGTGCTTTATAACTGGGCTCTTTCTTTTAAATTCACATCTGTTATATGGCTCCCAAGTAAACAGCACACATTTTGCTTAAAGACAGGACAGACTGTAAGGACTAAATTTTATTTTCTCTGACCATTAGTGCTTGCCATCAAGCAGATTGTGAACACACACAAATTTTAGAACATTAAGCAGCCATTCTGTATGCATCTCCACAAGGAGAATGCCATCAACTCATTCCTGGTTTTATATGTATATCTACATATATGTGTTTGGGGAGTGGAGGTGGGGAGGAAAGTTACTTTTTCATTCAGGGGAGGATTTGAAATTTATAACAAGAGAAGTGAGGGAGTAAACTGTGAATTTCCTAAAGGTTGTATGATTTGAAGGATAATTTTTTTTGGTTAACTGTATGTTTTTTGAAGCCAAAGTAGAGCCGGCTTCAATGTGTCCTGTCCAAAGGACAATGAATAAAAGTCTACATTAGATTCAACATAAAATCTTTCCAGCTTAGTCATAACTATTATGGTGTAAAATAAAATGACTGAGAACAACCACTAATCCTGCTGGCCTTTGATTAGTATCAAGCGTTCTGTGATATTATAATCTGGCTAGGGTATGAACAAGTTAGGGTAATTTATTTTAAATTGTAAATGTCTATGGAAGGGATTTTAAAAAAATCCCTTCCTATGTTCTCTCTTGTCTTTTGATTATGTGAATGATCTGGAATTTTCATTCAAGCTTTCCCTCTCCTGCCCTTTCTTTTCCTGTCCTGTCCTGTCCTGTCCTTCATTTCCTTCCTTTTCCTTCCTTCCTTCCTTCCTTCCTTCCTTCCTTCCTTCCTTCCTTCCTTCCTTCCTTCCTTCCTTCCAAGTTCATTTTGGGACTGACATCCTTTCACATTTGCCTTGAGGGTTCACATGTTGTTGTTTTTGACAATTAGAATTGTACAAATGAAAGCTAATGTCAGAAGCAATAAAACTTGAAATACCAAAGGTACCTAAAGTAGAATATTTAAGGTGTGGAAGATACTTAAGAGCTTTATCATTATTAGGGCAGTGAATAAGAAAACAGAGAATAATGAGTAAGTTGAATATGATGAGATGATATAAAAAAACAAACAAAAAGAAAAACCCCAAAGCAAAACAAAATCAAAGGACAGGAAAGAGGAATATATTGGCAAAAGAGAAGAGGAGAGAAAATTGGGCGTGAATTATCTCATATGAGAAGGCACATAAGAATCAATACAGTAGAGGAGGATATGGGAGATAGTGGGCAATGTCTGAACTCTACTTTCATCAGAAATGGCACAAAGTGGAATAATATCCACACAAAGTTAGCAGAAACCCACCTTACCTTATAAGGAAGTAAGAAGGGGAGAAAGAATAAGAAAATGGAGGAGACAGAAAGGCAAGTGATTTTGGGGAGGTAATAGTCAGAAAACATATTTGTGAACAGGCTGAAAGGAGAGGGAGAGAAGGATAAATAGGGGAAAATAAGATGGAGGGTAACATACAATAATCATAGCTGTAAATGAGAATGGAATGAATTCACTCATAAAATGGAAGAGGATTGAGCCAGAATTCCAGTATCTACAAGATATACATTTAAGGTAGGGCTACACAAGTGACTTGAACAGAATCTACTATTCTTCAGTCAAAGTTAAAAAAGCAGAGACAGAAATTATGATCTCAAACTGATTGTAATAGAATACTATTGTACCATAAGGTATGACAAATAAGGTGATCTTGAAAAAAACAAATTTGGAAAGAGTTATATGAAGTGATACAAATGTAGTGAGTGGAATCAGAAGAATGTTGTACACAGTAACAGCAATAAAATATAATGATAAACTGAATGACTTAACTATTATCAGCAATATAAGGATCTAAGACACTTTTAAGGGATTCATAACAAAAATAGCTATACAGTGCTATAACAGAAACTGACACAATCTGAATACAGATCAAAGCATGCCATTCTTCACTTTATTTCTTCCATGAATTTTTCTCTTTTGTAAGCATCTATGAAAGTCTTCTTTAACAACATGGTGTACATGGAAATATGTATTATATTAGTAAGACATGAACATATTATATAGTAAATTAACAAATTACATCATAATACCTCTTCTTTTGGGGAAGATGAGTGGTAAGTAGGAGGAAGAGAACATGAATCAAAAAATGTCATAAAATGATTATTGATAATTGTATCAACATGGGTACATATAATTGTACCAACATAATATGGGGTAGGGGGAGTTCTTTTTTTTTTTTTTTTTTAAAGAAAAACCTGGCATGGATTCAGTCTCCAGACTCCCTAGACAATCTGGATTCCTAGAATCTCAGAAACTTACTCTCCTATCCTTTCAGAATTCATGAAACTGGAGTCTCCAGATTAATTCCCTTTACCCAAAATGAAAGAGAGCAAACATAAAGGCAGACAAAGAACTGAGACCAGTATTCACCAAGGCATATATTGACCTGATCTTGGAGTAAAAGGCCTAAAGAGTCTGTCCTTACCACATTGCAATTTAGGAGATATCATCAGCAAAAGAGTCAAATAAAGAGTACAAATCCATCTGAGAGTGACTGCCCCGATGTTTAATTTTGTTTAGGTTTTTTGTTTCCACAAAGCATAATAAATTTTGTTCTAGCTCCTTATTTTAATTTTGTGAATTTTTATGTTTCAAGTATGTTGTTATGTAAATAATATATTGTTGAATTTTGTTTTCTAGGAGGAGGGAAATCACATAGATCAAAAAATGTTAGAAAATGATTATTGAAAATTGTACCAGTGAAATCTGGAAAACAATTAAAGCTTAAAAAAATAGGAAACTAAAAATGAGAAGAGGACAGAATGAAGGCCAGGAGAATTCATAGATAAGCAGAAGAACTTTTTTAAAAATTCAAAATATTTTATTTTCCAAATTACTTATAATAATTTTCAAAACATGTTTTCTGAAATTATATGATTGAAATTGTCTACCTCCTTCCTTTTTCTCTCCCCTCTCATAGATGGTATACAATATGATCTGGGTTATATTTGTATTATCAAGCAAAACATACTTCTATATTGGTCATTGTCATAAGAGAATACTCATGTAAAACCAAAACCCCCAAATAAAACTGTAAATAAACTAATGTGAAAGATAGTAATCTTTGATCTACATCTGATTCCAACAGTTCTTTCTCTGGAAGTGGATAGCATTCTTTGTCATAATGACTGCTCTAGATCATTGTATTGCTCAGAATAACTAAGGCTTTCACAGTTGATTGTTGTACAATGCTGCTGTTACTTTGCACAATGTTTTCCCAATTTAAGCAGAAAAACATTGAAAGTTACAAGTTGAATTTGTTATATGCTTAAGAAGAAAAGCAAGCTAAATAATTGCAAAATAGACTTCTGAGATCTTAACCTATAATGAGTTCTATAGTACTCATTTTATTTGGTGTTTGTAAAATTCAGAATTTTTATATATTCATATTTTACAAATAAGCATATATACACATTAAAAATGCTTACCTCTTTCTCCTACAATGAGTGTCTCCAGCAACAGCCTTATGATATTGTCCATGGGTCCATAGATCTCCATCTGCCTCTATTCAGCTAGTTTTGTGTTCCCTTTTCCCTTTTATTGATGGAACAAGTCATGATAATTGTTCTGAATGTTGTTTGTGGTACTTGCCTAAACACAAAAATTCCTAGTTCCAACCATGTTTCTTACTTCCAACAATAACTCTTCTGGGACCTCTGTAATTTAATGTAACACAACTTGTTCACAAGTTTGGTATTGGTTCTTCAAGGGCCATTGCAATTTTGATTTAGTCCTAGGCAAAAGGAAGAGTTAAGAGTGAGGAAGTTAGGCAGCTTTCTGTGGGGCAACATATAACATTCCGTAATAAGGATCCCATTCAACTATTACCTTTTAATAAATGCACATATTTTCAATAATAAAATCCAGATGACATAGGTTTTGATATTGTGATGTCATTTGTTGTGTTAAAGTGAATCCTCAAAGTCTCCATTATGTATTCTTCTATTAGTGCAGAACAGATTATCAGTTTTCTAATGTAAAGCAATAGGAAGATAGGTTTTAATAAGAAGAAAATTCCTTTACAAATAACTTGTAATGGCTGTGTGAAAGGGTTCCCAGGATCCTTTCAGGGGTTCATGAAGTCAAATTTATTTTCATAATAATATCAAGATGCTTTAATTTCTAGTATGGTAGGTATTGGTAGATATAATCCACACAACGAAAACATTGAGAATTTCCAGCAATTTTTAAGAGTGTATAAAGGTCCTGAAGACAAAAAATTTGGGGGCCCCAGGAATAGTGCAAAATGGATTTAGAATCAGAGGATCTGGGTTAGAATTAGGACAAAAATCTTTAGCAACAATATAAAACCCCAGATAAGTTTGAAAGTAGTCAGCCAGCCTGGATAAACTATATGCCAGGATATGAAATAAATATCAATGTGATACTGACCTACTATCAGTCGTCTTTGAATGATCATGAAAAACAAGAGAGGTTCTGTGTAAGACTAAAGAAGTAAATATTGCCAATTTTCAAAAAAAGAGAAGAGAGAAGTCTACAAACTCTATGTAGGTTAGTGAGCTTGTTTTGAATACCTGGTAAAATTCTAGAGGATATTTTAGAAATTGGGTTGAGAATTTTAAAACATGGAGAGGACGCCACTAAGAACTTGATTGACTTTAAGCCTTATTATCCTCCTTTTTGACAGTGACAGAGAAGTTGATAAGAAAAAATCTGAAGACATAGTTTAGCTAGATTTTAGCAAAGCACATGACAAAATTTTTCATTCTTTTTTCTGGTCTCTCTTGGGAGTTGTGAGTAAATGTTAGGAGAGCCAGTCAGATTCAGAACTGATTGAATGACTGGGCCAAAAGAGAAGTGATTTCAATTTGGTTAATATCAATTTGGTAGGAAGTCTTTAGTGGAATGCCCTAGGTAACTGAACTTATTCTTGTGTTGTTCAATAGTTTTAGCCATACCTTAGATCAGTGGTTCCCATATTTTTTTGGTCTACCACCCCCTTTCCAGAAAAAATATTACTTAGCGCCACTGGAAATTAATTTTTAAAAAATTTTAATAGCAATTAATAGGAAAGATAAATGCACCTGTGGGCATCACCGCTCCCCTGGATCACTGCAGCACCCACCAGGGGGCAGTGGCGCCCACTTTGGGGATCACTGCCTTAGATGAATGTATAGCTACATTTTGCAAATGAGAGAAAGCTAGGAGAAATAGCTGACAAAATGCTGAGAGGGATAGCTAACACACTGAATGACAGAATCAGGATTCTAGCTCATTGTATAGGGTAAAATAGGGGGTCATATCTAATAAGATGAAATGGAAAGATAGAAATGCAAATTTTTTCACTTGATTTCAAAACTATTAACTTCAGAAGCACTATATTGGTAAGGCTTGGCTAGACAATAATTCTTCAGAAAGGCATCTTGGGATTTTAGTGAACTGAACCCTTAATATGGATCAACAGTACAATATGACACCCAAAAATGTTGGTGGGACCTTAGGTTGTTTTAACAGAGGCCAGATATCCATTTATCTTGTTCTTGTCAGAACACATGTAGAGCATTGTTCAGTTTTGGGTGCTAAACTTAAGGAAGAACATTGACAAGCTGGAGAATATCCAGAGGAGGGTAACTCAGTTGGTGAAGGAACTTTGAGACTATTTCATAGGCAGATTGGTTGAATGAACTGTATTTTCACCTAGGAAAAGTGAAAATAGATAAGAAAGGAGATTAGACTTATTCTAGTTTGCCCTATAAGGATGAGCTAGGAACAAAGTGTTAGAAATTTCAGAGAGGTGGTTTTTGTCTTAAAGAAAAATGAACTTTTAGAGCTACTGGAAAATGGAAAAGGGGGGCTTTAGAAGGTAGTGAGTTCCCTCTTACTAAAGGTCTTCAAGGGAAACTTAAATGGCAACTTCTTGGGGATAATATAGAAGTGATTAACATCCACATACGGGTTGACTTAGGTTTCATACGTCCTTTCTACATATGAGATTTTGAAATTGTGTTTCCAGGCTTACTACCAAGAACTCTTTTATATTATTTGAGGTAGTTCACGTAACTTCTCTGAGATTCAGATTCTTCATTTATAAAATGAAAAGGTTTGACTAGATCAATGGCTCCTAATTAGTGGTTCAAGAATTCCCTTGGGGATTTGTGACCAATAGTCCCAGGTATTGTGGCTCAAAATATTTAAATGGAACCTTAATCAATAAATATTGTAAGAAGTACATTTAATTACCCTGGGAATTCAAAACAATTTTTTTTTCTTGCTTGAAAGAGGTTCATGGAACAGTCTAGAAAACCATTGGATTAGAGGAAGTATAAGGTCCTTACTAGTTCTAAATCCTATGATCAAGTTTTTCTCAGCATCATATTTATTTAAATGAAACAATGGGTAAAAATATTTTCAAATTTAATGTACTATCAAAACAAACTATTATAATTCTAAGTATATGCTCTTGTCTTTCCAGTTCTGTAGGTTACATTTTCTCCTATCAGTTTTTAATCAATGTAGCTATCTTATCCTGTTAGTTTTGCATTCTGCATTTTTATTGTTAGTCTTCCCTAATCTTTGCATAGTTCCTTGTGCCAGGACTAGGCATTCATTAAATATTTGTGGAATTGATTTAATCCTAACTCTTTAACTTAATGTTCAAATCAAATTCTAGATTTCCAACTGTTTTATTTTTTAAAAAGTTCACTTAATTCTTATGTTTATTCTTTCAGGTGTACTATACATTATAAAATATTAACACAGTATACATTATAAAGTATTAACATTCAGATTTCTATAAATTCCTAATTTTTGGCCACTCTCATTGAACCAGTTATCAAGTGTCTTTTCTCCAGTTCCTCCTGTTGTGGTTGGCTTTCTATAACTCTCAGGATGGTCAAGGTTACCTTAATTAATGAATATCTTTGTTTCTTGTGCCCTCTAATGTTAGTTTTAGAGGCAGACATCTGGGTGGTTAAAATCTATCATGCTAGATGATTTTTCTATTTTTGATGTGTTTTCTAAAGAGCAGCATAAGCTACCATTAATCTCCCCTCTTTATTTTATTTATCTTCATCCAGAGATTGTTCTCTGGTAATCTCCTATTTCCTTTGATACTCCATGTTTATTCTTTTCACCACCCCCCCTTTTTAAGATGAGAACTTTGGATTTAGAAACTCCCTACCCTGATGCTGATAAGAAACCTTTCTAAGAGATTTACCTGGGTTCCTGAAATTTTGAGTGGTCTACCCAGAATCATAATCTGTAGGTATCAGAGGCAGAATCTGGACTCCATTTGACACCAAAGGCAGCTCTTTATCCATTATTCCCTGCTATCTCTTATTTTTCCTTTCCTTTACTCAAATCTATTTTCTCATTAGGTGATAGCTATTTCAAAAGGAAATCCTTTTAATTTGTTTCAATAAGACAACATATTGATCCTTTCAATTTATTCTGTCTTGGTCATAATTCATCATCATTTTAGTCAATGTGAGAGAGATTAAATGCTTATTAATTTAGAGGAAGAACAATTAGGAAAGCAGAAAATTAAAAAAAAACTTTTTTCTATATGAATAGACGTTTTCTTTCACAAGAAAGCAAATATATCTTGCTATAGTCCAAAAGAAAACTTTTTCCTTGGGCCTCTCTGAGACCCAAGATTTCACTTGCAATAAGTATAGTCTCTTTGCTTTTGGCATGTGCCTTCTCCTCCCCTGTCTTGTATAATCTGGCACAGCATGCTCTACCAGAGACAGCTAGGTGGGGGCAGTGGATAGAGTGCTAGTCCTGGAGACAGGAAGATCTGAGTTTAAATCTAACCTCAGATACTTACCAGCTGTGTGACCCTAAGCATATCTCTTAAGTCTGCCTCAGTTTCTTGAGCTATAAAATGGGGATAACAATAATACTCACCTATCAGGTTTCTTATGAGTATCAAATGAGATAATATTTTAAAGAGCTTAATTCAGATTCTGGCATACAATAGGTACTTAATAAATACGCCAGCAGTTAGGTGGTGAAATGGATAGAGTGCCAGGCGGTCAGGAAGACTTAATCTTTTTGAGTTCAAATCTGACCTCAGACATTTAACTAGCTGTCTGACCCTGGGCAAGTCACTTAACCCTGTTTATCTCAGTTCCTCATGTGAAAATGATCTAGAGAAATTAATGGCAAACCACTCCAGCATCCTTGCCCAGAAAACCCTAAATGGGGTCCTGAAGAGTCAGACATGACTTACACAACAACAGATGCTTCTTCTTTCCTTTGTTCCTTCCTTTTAGGGAGCTTAGGCAATGTAGTGTAGTGGAACTGGAATCAGGAAGATGGACTCATATATCATCTAAGGGACTATATGACCCTGGGCAATTTATTAACCTTCTCTGGGCCTTAGTTTCCTCACCTGTAAAGGAAAGACATCTGACTTAATGGCCTCTAAGGTCCCCTCAAACTCTATCTATGATCCATGACTTCAATGCCTCCTGCCAATGGGATGAGGGCCTCATTGGTCAATCAATCACAAGTTTCCCTACTTGTGATTTCAGAGACAGGGAGCCCATTAGATTGGCCCAAATGCTAATCCACCTACTCTGTATTGAATTCATGGCTCTTACTTTCATTACTGATCTACCCTCATAGAGAGAAGACAAAGGGCCAGACATTTCAAACTTTAACTAGGAGTAGTAAGGGCAGCTTGGTAGAATCTGGGTATGCCAAATTCAAGTGTAGTCTAACCTCAATTTTTTACTATAGCTGATTCCCCTTTTTTCATCATCTGTGGCCTGGATTGCATGCCATAAGGTTCCCATAACTTTCCTTGTTATATTTTTGATGGATACTTTCCCAACCCAATATATCTCAAATTAGGCCACAAGCTTTTCCTTTAATTAGTTGAAAGTATTATAATAAAATCCTATTGTTTTAAACATTCTGAAAACATCCTCAAATTCTCATTTATTAGAATGTGTGACATCTCCTCAGATCATGTGGGTAGAATATTATACAGGGAATATATTTGTAAATCCTATTTGTGTGTATATATATGTATATATATATATAGATATAGATATACACACAGAAATTTATATTTACATATATATATATAAATATACATATATTTACAAATATAGATATATATTTGTAAATTTGCAAGTCCCATATTTATAAATCCTATACAGCAAAAAAAAATTAAATCTAGATTTAGAAAACTAGGATCCAAAGTAAGAAGGGTTGTGGAGTAAATACTCATGCTTATAATTGGTGGTTGCCTTTTATACTCAAAGGAGACCAAAATATGTACGAACACAGCTGAGCAGACCAATATGAGCTGAGAAGATTCTATCACAGGTTGGGAACAAATTGCCCATATGAACATCTTCAATTCTTTATCTATAAAATGAGCTGGAGAAGGAAATGGCAAACCATTCCAATATTTTAGCCAAGAAAACCCCAAATGGGGTCATGAAGAATCAGACATGATTGAGCAAACAAAAAACTGAACAAATGTACCAGGATATTTACAATTACAGATCTGTCAGATCAACTATTTAAGAGCTGAGCATAGTGCCTGTCCTAGTTAGAAATTTTGAACCAAAGGGAAGGGTGAAAGAAAGGGGAGCTATAAGAGTTTGTGGTGTTGCCCCAATATAGTTTGACTTTATGTATATAAAAGTGATCCTGGAGGTGATAAGGCTAGTTGGTGATTAGTTAGAAGTTGCCAAGCTTTACGAAGAGGGAGAATATGGCATGATCTCTTTTTTTTTCCTCCTGCAAAAAGTGTCTTATAATGGAAACAAATAATCAAACCCTGTAAATTTACTTGCAGAGAGATTTGTCAAACTAAGTACTCACTTTGCAGATGCTCTTTAAGCTCTTCTTAATTACAGATATTAGCATCATGCTGAGCTAAAAAGCACCACTCTTGCCAATTTCAACACAGGGCACAAGTTCTTCTAATAAATATTATTCAACTCCAATGATTGGAAACTTTTAGAGCAAGCTTGGCCTCTCCCATTCAACATAGCACACTTGAAAGTTGATTTTTATCTTGAAAGCAATGCTATTTGGTCAGGGATTATCTTTTATCTCTGTGTGTGAAACAGCTGGAGGTACAGCCACTGAGATTTGATATTTGTCTTCCTGTACTTTACTGCCAAACAAAACCCAACCTGCAATCAACAGAATGTGCTTTCAATAAATTAGCTTGCAACATAGCTACCTTTGAATAATTGAATCCATGAGGCTGGCCTTCTGGCATAGCATGTTATATAGAATATAGTAATTTCCTTTATATTTACACGTATGTCCATTTCCTGGGATTTAAACAACCCAAAATCTCATTTCCTTCCTTTTACTGCTAAAAATGAGATATCCTCTTGTTGATAAGGTGGTTCCTTCAACCAGCTGTGA
The DNA here is from genome assembly GCF_016433145.1 of Gracilinanus agilis. Lineage (NCBI taxonomy): Eukaryota > Metazoa > Chordata > Mammalia > Didelphimorphia > Didelphidae > Gracilinanus > Gracilinanus agilis. The sequence continues at coordinate 238,939,981 of NC_058130.1, forward strand.
GAATCAGATTTGTGATTCTGAGAGCCAGAATTAACCAGGCTCATCAAACTTGTGCTAGTGAAACCGCTGAAGCAAATGTTTCCACTTCATGCAGGTATGAGGACCAACAAGGTGAAAGAGTATTTGTACTCCCTAGTTGCTACAAATGCCAAACTAAAATAGTGCATAAAAATCTGAACTTTCAGTTGCTTCCCATTCTTCTCTTTAAATAACCAAGTGCATAAACTTCTAGTTTTTTAGAGACAAAGTGAAAATACATGTAGGTCATTGCTAATCTACCTTTCAAGGTGGGAGTGAAAATGGTAGGATCTCAACACACTGAGGAAGGCTAAGGCAGGTGTGCTGTGGGGTGAGGGAGGACAAGCACCAGCTCCCGACAATAATTGCCCTGCATTCCTTCTCTGTGACTGCTTAGAGACGTAACATAAGGCAGTTAGAAAGATCTCTGGGTCAGTGTGGATAAGATGGTCTAATATCCTTTGTTTGCACAGCTTTCAGAATCAGTTGAGTGAGAGGAATCATCTTGTCCCTCATCTGGTATTCTTTAGTGGCCTTTTCCAGGTTCCCCTAAAGGCTGGCATTCCTTAGTAGCTTTTCCTAGAAAGCTACTATCTCCATATTCTTCTAGGATGGTGATGGTGAACCTTTTAGAGACCGAGTGCCCAACCTGCAACTCTCACACTGCATGTGAGCCCCCACCTTACCTCAGACAGGGGAGGGAGGAAGCGCTCCCATTGGGCTGTTTGGCAGAGGGGTGGGTCATATGAGAAATGTCCTCAGGCATATGTGGAGAGGGGGAGGGGAGCAGCTCCCCCCAGCAGGCGTGCCATAGGCTTGCCAACATGGTCCTAGGGAGGGTGATGCTGTGAGGTGACCAACATCCTGGATTAGGAGAATACTGAAAGACCTAGATAGGGATACATCTGTGCCACAAACTATTGACTTCAACAACAACTTTCTGAAGTTTCTCTTCTCTCTCAGATGTGTCCATGTTATAAAGCCAGACAGTCTTTATTCTTAAATTCTATTTCCTCCTGTTTTTGGTTTGGTGAACATGTATTATTGAGAAAAAAAGGAAAGTATGATCATAAGATTACTTATTAATTGGAAAGGGGAAAATTGAATGAGGAATAAAACAATAAATTATATTTTGGTATCTCTCATTCTAGTTAAAAACTAATAGTAATAATAGTATTTATATATTGCTTAAAAGTTTATAAAGTATTTTTAAACATGTTACCTCATTTTATGCTCATAACATTCTTTTTTTTTTAAAACCCTTAACCTCTGTGCATTGGCTCCTTGGTGGAAGAGTGGCAAGGGTGGGCAATGGGGGTCAAGTGACTTGCCCAGGGTCACACAGCTAGGAAGTGTCTGAGGCCAGATTTGAACCTAGTACCTCCTGTCTCTAGGCCTGACTCTCAATCCACTGAGCTACCCAGCTGCCCCTCACAACATTCTTGTGCACTTATTTTCCTTAATTATTTTCCTCACGTTACAGATGAGGAAACAGAGGTTGAGGATGCTATTTATTTTTCTTTACAGATGAGGAAACTGAGGTTGAGGAAGGTCAAGTGACTTTCATAAAGCTATACACCTTAGGGCTTGAGACTAGTTTGAATTTAGATTTTTTAAACCCTTACCTTCCATTTTAGAGCAGTAAGGACTTGGAAAATGAGAGGATGTTCAGGCATTCCCCAATCGAAGGACATCCTCTCATTTTCCAATTTTTTGCCATGTGGTATATAATTGTAATGGAATACTATTGTATGGAATACTATTGTGCTGAGAGGAATAAAAAACTTCCAGGAATTGATGCAGAGTGAAAGGAGCAGAGCCAGAAGAACATTGTACACAGAGGCTGATATACTGTGGTACAATCGAACATAACGGACTTCTCTACTAGCAGCAATGCAAGGATCCAGAGCAAGACTAAGGGACTTATGAGAAAGAAAACTAGCCACATTCAGAGGAAGAATTGTGGGAGGAAAAACACAGAAGAAAAACAACTACTTGAACACGTAGGCTGATGGGGATATTATTGGGGATATAGACATTAAATGATAACTCTAATCCAACTATCAATTATATGGAATTAGGTCTTAATCAATGATACATGTAAAACCCAGTGGAATTGTGCATTGGCTAAGGGTGGTTAGGGAGTTTTGGGGAAAGGGAAAGAACATGAAACATATAACTATGGGAAAATATTCAAAATAAAAATAAAAAACAATTATATACCACAAGTTGTTCAGTCATTCCCCAATTTATGAATGCCCCTTCAGTTTCCAGTTCTTTGCCACTGCAAAAATTACTGCTATAAATATTTTAGAACATGTAGCTTTTTTTCCCTTTTCTCAGGACCACATTAGGTGTCCTAATAGTGCTTTACTAGTTCAAAAGATATAGGGGGCAGCTGGGTAGCTCAGGGGAGTGAGAGTCAGGCCTAGAGACAGGAGGTCCTAGGTTCAAACCCAGCCTCAGCCACTTCCCAGCTGTGTGACCCTGGGCAAGACACTTGACCCCCATTGCCCACCCTTACCAATCTTCCACCTATGAGACAATACACCGAAGTACAAGGGTTAAAAACAAAAACAAAAACAAAAAAAAACAAAAGATATACACAATTTTATAACTCTTTGGGCATAATTCCAGATTGCTCTGCAAAATGGTTGGATCAGCTCATACTTCCATCAACAATGTATTAGTGTCTCTATTTTTCCACATCTTCTTCAATATTTTTCATTTTGCCCTTTGATCATTTTAGCCAATCTGATAGGTATGGGATGATATCTCAGTGATGGTGATTTGCATTTCTCTAATTAATAATGATTTAGAGTATTTTTCATAATTATATATAGCTGTCTGTTCATATCTTTTGACCATTTATCAATTGGGGAACAGTTAATATTCTTATATATTTGACAAAATTCTTTCTATATTTTAGATTTGAGACCACTGTCCAAGAAACTGTGTTTTTAATCCTGGGGAGTAAAATGAGGAAATATGGGCAAAAAGTACAGAAATGTAGATTTAGGTTTCAGCTGAGCAAAAATTTCCCACCAATTGGAGTTGGCCATTAAGAAACTTACAAATGGAGATAAGACATAATTGCTGGAAAATAAAAGTAACATGAAAAAATTGCAAAAAGAACTTAAGGTTTCCCTAATAAAGTTTAAATGTGGAAGAAACAGTCTTGAGAAGTAGTAAATTTCCCATTCATTGATGGTCTTAAAGCAGATATTGTAGAGGAGATTCCTGTGCAGGTATGGGTTGGATTATATGACCTTTCAACCCTGAAATTCTATGATTCAGTGATTCTGAGTCAGAACCTCTCTGGTACTCAATTTTCTTATTTGTAAAATAAAGAAACAGAACTAGAAGGCCTTTCACTTCCCTTCCTTCTCTAGCAAGCTGTATGTAAAGTTCTTCGTAATGCAAAAGGGCTATATAAATGCCAACTATTATTATTATTGCTTTAAACAAATTACTGTTTAAATTTTTTTAAAACTTATTTTATTTGACAGAGCATTGATTCTCCTTCTCTAGAATCATTGTGGGCAATTAATCTAAATTCCTAATTGAAATGAGTTAGTGTTGAGATGGCTAAATCGCCCTGAATGTGGTTATTATTAAGACTTACCATTATAGCTCTCCACAATCAGACCTCATTAGCAGCATCTTCATCCTCAGGAGATTAGCTGAATTGTTTCTCACACTTCGGTGGGTCCATTCCATCCAGGTCAGAGAAAATTATGAGATTAATTTGCACTTATAGTGCCTTTCATCCAAAACCTTTAAAGTCCTTCACAAACAAGTATATGTCCTGGGGGCACTGTGTCTCAGTTTACAGAGGAATAAACTAGGATGCAATTGAGTCATTAAGGTTATTTAAAAAGCTATGGGTAGATTTAGGTATCTATAGCTGTCTATTTGACACTAGGAAATTTTTTGCAAAAAAGAGAGTATAATGCTAATCTATTTAAAGAAGATTCATTCATTATTACTTAGCAAAAAGACTTCTAGAGTTTGTCAGATCATAAGAAGAGATGAGTGCTCCATTCAGGATTGGTGGCATTTCAGGGAAATGGGGATGGACAGGAGAGAAAATTTGCTGGTTCCATTTAAATTATAATTCCTTCACTTCTTTATTAAATATTGCTGCCTATGAGAGTCAGTCCCACAGTCTGGAAGGGCTGCATTCAAGTTCTACCAGATTCCTATGAAAATGTGACCCTGGACATATCTTTTAATCTCTCAGTGCCTCCAGATAATTCTTTAACACTACAAATTATAAAGCAGAGATGAATATGCATCTTGTAGAGATAATTTCTGTATCATTAGTTCCCTACATGGCTGAAATCATAGATTTGGTAAAAAAAAAAGGGGGTAACAATTGTGGGGAAGGGAGGTTATATAAAAAAAGCACAACCTTAAAAAGCCCTGGTGGGATTCCTCAAATCAGTAAGGCATCAGAGTAGGACTTTGTTAAGAATTTCAACAACTAGATCACTTGGTAATACTGACTAAAAGTGAATTTGACTAATAGAAGCCAAGGAAAAAAGAACATTGAGGAAAAGTATGGACTGAAGAAGTCAAGGCTTTAGGGAAGAGGTAAGATGCATATTAGTCTTTGAGATAAGGGTAGAGAAGAAAGCAGAAATGGAAAGGAATGTGATGGTGAAGATAATTTGAACCAAACCTCATATTCTTTTCTTCTATATAATACAGCTAAAACTTCAAGGCAGGAGATAGACAAGTGGCTTAGTGGATAGAGCACTGGTCCTAGAATCAGGAACATTTGAGTTAAAATCCAGTCTGTTACTCACTAGCTGTGTAACTGAGCAAGTCATTTTTTGACTCTGTTTGCCTTTATCTGCTGGAGAAGGAAATGGCAAACTACTATACTTATCTTTGCCAAGAAAACTCCATATGGAGTCAAGAAGAATCAGGCACAACTAAATGACTGAAGAACAACAGCAACAACACTGACTTTTGTAATGGATGATAATGTAATAGAAAATAGGGTGATGATGGTAAAAGTGAGTCACCAGGGGCCTGGGAGCCTATAACTAAATTAGCAGGAGATTTTGGAGCTAGATGTTATCAGTGATGAGCAGCCTCAGCTGTGGTGCCCAGTCAATCTTCACTGCCAACTGTAGGCTCTTCTAAGGTGTTGAGTGTGTGGCCCCTCCCTGCTGAAGTAATTGCCTTCCTATTGGGTAAGAGCAGAACCAGCAGGAAATGGAATTCTACTTCCTGAACACAATGGAGGCTTAGCTTCTGCTTCACAGTAACCTCAACTTCTAAATATTCTCTCCTCTCCTTAGTTTCCCTAGCCTTGGTGATGTTGAAGGAATCACAGGAATTTACAGATTTAGGCTAAGGGATCTATTTAAACTGGAAAGGGAAAACTAAGGTAAGAGGGTTCAAGGTCTTGTAAAGCTGTTGCTAGGGGCAACTGGAAAGTGTTGGCAATGGACCTAGAAGGTCAGGTCAGGCTGAGGGAACCAGCCCTCAGCCAGAGATGACTTGACACTGGTCTGATGTTATTTGATCCACCAGCTAAATAGAGGAAGTTGTTGAGTTGTTCTAGGGATTTCCCTAACCACTAGGCTACTCTAAACTAATTCCTGCCCACGTTCCACAACCCACCTCCCTTCAACCTCCCGGGGTCCCCAAGGGGAAGCAGGGGTAGCTGGGTGTCTGAGTGAGGTCAAGGAAATCAGAACCCCAAGGTTGGGTTTGCAGGGCCTTATATAGTCATAGACCAACTGCCAGTTGGCCCCTGGCATGGCGCATGCCATGGACAAGATTCCATTCAGGGTAACTGACAGGATTGCCTAGGGTAATATTGCAATGCAAGAAACCCTGCATTACACTTTACAGAGATGTAATGCTTTAATTCAAATAAATGATTGCTACTAATCCTGTGGATGTTGGATGTTTGGCCATGTTGGGAAATTTTTTTTTGGAAGAGATGGACCATTTTTCACCCTTCACATCATATGACAAAAGAAATTGTTCTACAGGGAGGGCTAACTTTGATTGAGGTGACCTATGTCATACGTTGTTGGTCCACAGTTGAGGGTGAGGATAGAAAATGAGCTGCTGGGATGAGATGGTGATGAACAGTTAGATTCATTTATAGCAAGGAGTAACAGCATTCCTTTAGAGCAGTGATGGGCAAACCATGGCAAGGGGCCAGACGTGGCCCACTGAAATGTTCTATCAGGCTGCTCAACATTATTCCTAATCTGACGAATACAATGAGTAGGATATAGTACAATGAAACTTCGAAAGAGTTTCCTTAGAAACAGACTGACAGATAAACATTTCCTCTCCTTTGGTCCCCTCTTTAAAAAGTTTGCCCATCACTGCTATAGAGGATAGGACTGCTTTATTGGTAATAGTGAATAGCAATGAGCTATTAGGGGAAAAATTTTTCTTTTAAGAACTTGATTTATGTTTTCTGTCTTTTGTTCAGGAAATAAAAAGAAGATTGGTTGCTTAGTAGAATAAAAGTTTTACTCTTCATCCAATTTAACCAAGTTTATTCAACTTTTTATTATATTTGGATTTGGCCAAAAATTCATCCAGAAAGGTTATCATTTGAATTTTGATTACTTCTTGGTCTGAGAAAAAGATATAACATGACGTTTTAAAAAGTAATTTTGATACTTTGTGGAAAAAGTGACAGAAGTTTTATGATTGGAGACAAATAATGAAAAAACATTTGAAAATTTACTATGTCTGGGCACTGTGCAGGGAACATAGAGAGATATAAAAAATGATAACCTCAGTCCCTGGCCCCTGAGGAATTTAAAATGTAATTGTTGAAATAAAAAACAATTTCAGGAAAAAAGGTATCATGAAAATATCGAATATTAAGTAAGATTTCCCCATATATAGCCATATGAGGGTAAGGATGATGTTATGTAAACTTCAAATGCATATCATACATCAACACAGTGCTATGTACCTTTAGGCCCTTAATAAATATTTGTTTATTTGAACTGAATTCCTTGACTTATAATATTGCTCAACATGTGCACCTGTACCTCATGTCCTATGGTTTCTGACTCATGGGGGTCAAAAAATCTCCAATGAATCCAATGAAGTGTGAATTTATGTATAAAAAGAAGTCATGTGAAGCATGTGACAGCTGTAATATCCTGTAGGTATATTACCCATATTCCAACTACATATAATAAATGAAATATTACTGTTAAAAATTTTAGACTTCATTAATATTTTGCTTGAACTCTAGACTCAATTGCACTAGATTTTGAGTCTGAAGACCTGGGTTCTAGCCTTGGAGAATTTAATCAGCTTTATGGGCTGGAGTAAGTCACAATTTTCTGAGTCTTAGTTTCTTCAAATGGGAATAATAGTATTTGTATATAGCCTACCTCTTCCTTAGAGTCTTCATGGATTCTCCAGATCACACTAATTTTCTCTTTTTCTTAACACCTATATCACCAGGTTAAGTACTTAGCTATCTAATTGCCCAAATCCTTAAAATACTGCCCTGAAACCTCACTGATTTGAAGGAGATTGTGGTTTCTTTAAGGTGGTCCCTTTTCCATATCTTCCCAAATGTTCTTGTGGGGTTCTTATGAGGAAATTGCTTCATAAACCTCAAAGTGCTGTGCAAATCAGAGCTATTATCTTGATTATTTATTATAATTTTTCTTTTGAACAGTTATTGATATTCTAGAAAAAGTTATCAAAATTCTAAAATAGGTCCTAAGAGGAAGCTTAATTCACAAATTGCCTCAACTTTGAACTGAATTTGCTTTTAGAACTTAGGACATGTCATATTAAAATTAAAAGACACTTAGCTCCTTGGATGGAAAATTATGGCAAATCTAGGCAGTATATTTAAAAGCAGAGACATTATGTAGTCAAAGCTATCGTTTTTTCCAGTAGTAATGTATGGTTATAAGAGTTGGAGTATAAGTGAGGTTGAGTGATACAGTATCTCTGCTTTTGAATTGTGGTGATAGAGAAGACTTTTAAGATCCTTTAGCATCAAGGATATCAGATCAGTCAGAAATTAATTCAGACTACTCATTGGAAGGACAATATTGAACATGAAGTTTAAATACTTTGGCCACATAATGAGGAGACAGCACTCATTGGGAAAGACCCTGATGTTTGGAAAGATTGAAGGCAAAAGGGGAAGGGAATGGCAGAAGATGAGATGGATAGCATCATGGAGACAACCAAAATGAGCTTGGACAGATTTTGGTAGATACAAAGACCCAGTGTACTACAGTCCGAAAAGAGTGGAACATAACTGAATGAATGAACAGTGATAACTGATAAAATAGCTAGCATTTTTATAAGGCTTTAAGGTTTGTGAAGCATCTTCCATATATCATTTCATTTGATTCTCACAATCTTATGAGGTAAATATAATATTTCAATTTGTAAATGAGAAAATTGAGTTGAAGAGATTAAGTGACTTCACCAGTGTCACAATAGCTTCTTAAGTATCAGAGATAGGATTTGAATCTTGTTCTCCCTGACTCTAGGCCTAGCACTTATCTACTTTACCACCTTGTAGAGTCAGTGAAATGAAGTGCTAAGGGTTTAAAATGTATAGATGGAAATATAGTTCATGTTTTGTCTAGATAGTTTTAATACACTTGAAATTTTCTTATCAAGAAGATTTAGTAGATTCTCTGGGACTGGTATTTATCTGTGAGAAATTATGAATTAACAGTACAGTATTAAAAGTGTAGTGTAAGGACCTATAATCAGTAAATATTCCCTAAAAATGTCAGTTTGTCAATGTCTGCTGTCCCAGAGGGAGCTAGGTGGTACAAGTGACTAGAAAGGAAGGCCCAGAGTCAGAAAGGTATGAGTTCAAATTCAGCCTGGTATTTAAAAGCTGAATGTTTCTGGGCAAGTCATTTAACCTCTGGCTCAGTTTCTTTCACTATATAATGGGATAATAATAGCACCTACCTTCCAGGGTTGTTGTGATGATCAAGTAATATAATATTTCTAGAGTCTTTGGCACATAACTTAAATACTTCCTCCCCCCTTCCTCCCTTCCTCCCTTCTTCCCTCCCTTCCTCCCTTCTTCCCTCCCTCCCTCCCTCCCTTCTTCCTTCCTTCCCTCC
>NC_058130.1:238949407-238993903 GCF_016433145.1 Gracilinanus agilis
TCCTTCCTTCCTTCCTTCCTTCCTTCCTTCCTTCCTTCCTTCCTTCCTTCCTTCCTTCCTTCCTTCCTTCCTTCCTTCCTTCCTATCATTGTTAGTAAAATGGCTAGTCCCAACAAAATTGTACAATAGGAAAAATTTAAATTTTTTAGGTATGGTCTCTACATCCTGTGAGACCTAGGAAGTTGTGGAATGATAGTTGATTATGGTCAAATAAAGGCCTGTTAGAGTCTCTAATTAAGGAAGTGAAATACTTGTTAACAGCAAGATCTAGTGTGAGACCTTCCATTTTATGTGACTGAGTGTAATGTAAGGTCCCCTGGAATTCTGGGTGAGGCTTGGCCCTGTATTTTGCAGGAATTCCATCCTGCCATTTTCTACATTACACTGAGTTAGAGGGGAATCCCATTGATACTGACTTTATTCACCTTCCCCTCGGTGCTCTGGGTTTTCATGCTTTTGCTCTCCATCCTCCTTCCACCAAATAAAAACTTGCTTTCATGGGTTTGGGTACTAGTCTCGGAGGCCAAATGAATTTGAAAGGAATCAAAACCTGAAGCCTTAGAACACTAGAATTTCAGATATTATTTAGTGGGAAGAGAAGGTAGTTTTTTGAATATTATTTCTGTCTTGTGACCCCAAATCCCTTGAGCTAGTGATTGCTTATGTGGCATAAGCTCTGACGGTTGGTGGGTGACTAAGAAGACACTGAGGAAAGTCAATTATCTCTTGAGTGATAAGTTCATGAATTTTCTAGGACTCGTTTTCCTTTCCTGCTATCTTTCTTTCTGTCATTTTCCTCCTATTCATCAGCACTTCTGCCTGACTACTAAGGAAGGGAAAAAGATAAGGGAGAAAGCAGCAAATCATCCCTTAATAAAAAATACCTGCCCTTTCTGTGGTCCCTGCTGCAGTGAGATAGTGCAGTGGATTGTGCTCTGGACTTGGAGTCAGGAAGATCTGAGTTCAAATTCAACCAGACATTTCCTAGCTGCCTTGGGCAAGTCATTAAGCCTCTAGAGTTAATACTGTACCTCCTTCCCAAGGTTTATGAAGTTCATATGAGATATTTGTAAAGTATTAGACACAGTGCATGGCATATAGCAGATGCTTCATAAATGTTTATTCCTTCCTCCCTTATTCCAAAGACAAGCCTGGCCAGTAGAACTCAATTCTGTGAAAATGATTGGTTTCACCACCACCTTCTTCTGTCCTGACAGTTCTGCATTTTTTCTGTAGCTCTTTCAGTTTTGCTCAGATTAGATTCATGTTTTGATTTCTATTCCTGCCTGACTCCTCTGGTTTTACATTACTGGCTGCTTTCGCTCCTCTCCTCCAAGCTCTCAATCCCTTACAAAGAGGACTCTGACAACCACAACTCTTTTCAATTGACAAAGAAGATGGGAAATTGGTGGTTGAATATCAAGCATTAACCTAGTGCTGCTTCATGAATGACTATTGCTAATAGCCAATTCTTGCTTAGTAAACTGCAACTTTATTATCCAACTATGCTCTCTATTCCCACCAAACTTCATTTGATACTAAGTGATGAGATATAATCTCATTTGCAATATATTCAGGTCGGAATAAGGTGAATGCAATAGTGAAGAACAATTCTGGGTCCCATTATCAGTTGCAGGAGCTTCATAGTCTCCATTAAAAAACAAACCAAAAAACCTCCCAACACACTGAACAAAGCTTTTTATTATAGGTAGCTTTAAAAATATTTCATTCTTTTTAAATTCCTGATAAATCTCTATCCAAGGTACAACAGTTTTGGTAGTAAAAGATGAATTAATGGGATTATAAAATTTAAATGAATGCAAATGACACCAGGGCAACCTATAACATCTCACATATGCACATATATGTATACAACATGCATGTCTACTCATATGATATACACATACCTACCTATAATATTGAACATTTTCCCAATGATTTTGCTATTCTTTTTGTCTCAAAAAATTTTTTTTACCACAAATCTTTTAGTCAAATATTTTAATCCAAGGATGCTATTGGCTGCCAGATCAGCAGTGCTCCATTTTCTCTTCTTTCTCCCACATATAAAAAAAAATGAAATGGTAGGCAAAATTGTTTCAGTCTATTGTACTTTGTCTGGTTTGACATGGGGAGGGGGACAACAAAGCTGAATTGACTGAATTCCCACAGTTTGTACTATCAGAAGGGATTCTTGCTATTCAGTTATGCCTGGCTGAAGACACTGCATTTTCTTCTATGATGTATATGTCACTTTTCATTAATTCTGCGAGGCCTGCTACTTTAGAAACCAGGGTAAACAGAGTAGTGTATTGGATTAGATCTCTACCGTGAATAAATTTATTTCCTAGCAAGTGTAAAAAATGAGCAAGGCCAAAACCCCTCAGAGCAGAAAATGTCACAGTGATTGCTAATACATTACCGTGCAGAGAAATGCCTAATAAAACCCCTATTAGGATGTCATACCTGCTTACTACTGAATTCTCCAGAAAGTTTATTTGATATGTCTAAGCCAATTATCAAAGTCTTAGTGATAAGAAGCAGCTCACTGGGCTTGAATGTGTCAGAATAGAATGACTAAATTGTGGGAATTCATGGGCCTCTGCTTTGAATAATTAACTTGGCTCTTTGCAGAATGCATACACTTTGGAAACTAATTTTCTCTTTGCACAAAGCATTTTGCCCTTGTGTTGCCTTTGAAAAGTAAACTGTTTAACTGTAAGGTTATTCCCTTTTTCATTCTATTTGGCACTGAGATTCCTTCCTCCTCTCTCCTCTCCTCCTGTCTCTCCTTGCTCTTTGTCTTGGTGACCGTGCTTCTGACTTGGCTGATGTACGCTTTGCTCTGAAATGTGATATACAGTAATGCCATTTCCCTCTAAATGGAGTGTGTGCATTTGCCCAGCAATGATATTATAATGGCCTGTCTTTTTTCATTCCCACTATTGTCTAGAATACTCATTTTATATTTCAAGAAATACATGCCAGAGCTTTTGGCATGGAGGAAATACCGCTTGCTTAAATGGGCTGGAGAATCAAGCACCAGATTGAGGCTGTATCTACACAGAGCTACCAAATGACTTTTCTGACCAAACTGTTGTTACTTCAATCAATAAGCAACAAGTAGACATCTTAGATGGAGTCTTTCTTCCAGTTGACTAACTGAGTAAATTCACCATAGTAACCCATTGCTTTAGCACTGCATAGATAAGTCCTTCCCCAGTGACACATTATGATGTGCCATTTCACTGTGAAGACTTCAGTGACCTGGCATGTCTTTTTTCTTCTATCTGTGTAAGTAAACATAGCCCATAGTTAACTTTCACTAATAGAAGGCGCTTACAACCATGCCTCAAGGCGTTCCTACCTTCCCACTGGCATGCCTAGACATATGTATAAATTTACACAGAAAAAATAAAGTTGGAAAGCAGACAATTCCCGAGTCAGAAGAATTGAGGTTCTAGTTATATGCTTCTTTTGTGGCCTAGGATATGTTGTTTCCTTTCCCTATCTCTGTAAAATAGCTCTAATTAACACCTGGTGCTTCCCTATCTGAGGATTAAGGAGTACTTTAAATTCTGGGGATGAAGTGTGCCACACCATACCACGGCAAGTTAATGTTAGGGATGACTCAGTCTTGGGTAATAGGCTTTGGTCTCTCTCAACTCAAAGAATCTATGATTCCATGAGATCTCAGACTGCTTGACCCATAGAGCGAACCTTCCCCTTAGGAAAGATAAATCAGTCTGTGTGAAATGTCCTACCTAGCCTGGGTTGGTTAAGTTAAAATAAAAGTCTAAAAAGAGGAGTCAGATTTTACTCTGAAAGGAGTTACAAAACCAAAGGTCCTCCCACAAGAATGAGCTTCCCCAGGATCCTCTGGGGTTCAGATCTAGAGAAATATCATCTGAAATGCCTACTAATATGCCACTCATTAGAGTGAGATCTTCATTGAGAAAGGATCATGGAGATATCAAGAATAGGAACTCATTAGGTGGTATTTGATTAAAATGGGGTTTTTAAGCATTAAATATTAGGTGGCCTTTCCTCAGAGTTCTAATGGTTAATTCTTTTCATTCCTCCCATCTCCCCCCAGCTATATCATCATAATGAAGAACATAAGATCATAGATATAGAATGAGAGGTGGTTAATCAGTGAAAACCCTCCAACAAATAAATGCCAAGTCTGGCTTTGGAATAACTTTAGGCTTAGGTTTGATAGAACACAGAGATCTAGCTCTAGAGCTGGAAGGGACTTAGGGACCATTTAGTTTATCCCATAAATGACTTGCCCAAGGCAATAACAGTAGAAACAAAACCAAAACCAAAAGTAACAGTTGAAAATTCTATTTTGAAAAATAGAAAAAATATAACAGAATAAAGTTTGACAGTAACTTACACTGAATGATATACATAAGTATTTATTAATTAACTACTTACTATGTGTGAAGAGATATGCTAGGCCTTAAATGAAACTAACATACAAAAGAAAAAGACATGAATTTGAGAAACTAATAAAGGGGAAGATCAAAGAGCCAAGCATGTATTAAGTACATATTATGTACCCAGTATACTTTGAATGCTTTACAAATATTATCCCATTTGAGAACAATCATTAGATGAAGTAAAGGTTCTTGAATGAATAAAGGAAGAATAATTTGATCAAGTGAATTCTAATATCTGATACTCTGCTTGAACACACAGAATTCAGAGAACTAAGTAACAATAAATATGAAATCTAGCTTGGGACCTGTGGAAGTGGCTTCAGGTTCATGAGAATGTAGATCTAGAAGTGATCTCTGAGGCCATGTTGCCCAACCTACTTATTTTACAAATAATCCAGCTGAAACCTAGGGAATTGCCCAATCTTATACAGAGAATAACATCATGGACCAGATTCAAACCCCAGCTTTCTGACTGTCTAACCGATGCCTGTTGCACATCATTGGTTGATATGTACTGAATCAGTTCAGGACTAGCAGGCTTGACTGGTCAGGCTGTGAAAGAAGAGTAGTAGATGAAGAAGGTAGAGATGCAACCAACATGCAAACAAATAACTTGAAAAAGAGTCACAGAATGTCAGAGCTCTCTCCCTGCATCCCAATATACCATTTCATCTCTGGGACATTTTTACTTTATCATATTGAAACTATTTAAAAATTCTTTCTGCCTCTTTATGCCTTCATAATGGTTATCTCCCCTTGTCTAATTCTGACTTTATGTTGCAACATATAAAAGAACATTTTGTTTCCTATATTGTTTTAACCATGTCTAGGGAACATAAGAACATATATTTGGTTGACTATACCCTGTGCTTCTCAGCAACTTGAGGAAAAATTACTTCTAGTTTAAGTAGTCAGCATTTATTAACATTTATTAAGTACCTACTATGTGTCAGGAACTATTAAGTGTAGGATGTTCAAGAAATACTACACTTTAAAAATTAATTAATCAAGAATATTTTTCCATGGTTACATGATTCATGTTCTTTCCCTCCCCTCTTCCCTTCCCCCTCTCTGAGCTGACAAGCAATTCTACTGGGTTATACGTGTATCATTGTTCAAACCCCATTTCCATATTATTCATATTTGCAATAGAGAGATCTTTTAACATCAAAACCCCAATCATATCCCCATCAAACCATGTGATCGAGCAATTGTTTTTCTTTTGTGTTTCTACTCCCACAGTTCTTTCCCTGGATTTGATTAGTGTTCTTTCTCATAAGTCCCTCTGGATTGTCCTGGATCATTGCATTGCTGCTAGTAGAGAAGAATGTTACATTTGATTGTACCACAGTGTATCAGTCTCTGTGTACAATGTTCTCCTGGTTCTGCTCATTTTGCTCTGTATCAATTCCTGGAGGTCTTTCCAGTTCACATGGAATTCCTCCAGTTCATCATTCCTTTCCGCACAATAGTTTTCCATCACCATCAGATACCGCAGTTTGTTTAGCCATTCCACAATTGATGGACACTTCCTCATTTTCCAATTTTTTGCCTCTACAAAGAACACAGCTATAAATATTTTTGTACATGCATTTTTCCTTATTATCTCTTTGGGGTACAAACCCAGCAAAATGGTATGGATGGATCAATGGGCAGGCAGTGAAGGATGGTAGTACCAGCTAGCAGTACCAGAGCTTAAACTGTATTATAAAGCAGTCATCATAAAAAAAAAATATGGTCCTGGCTAAGAGACAGAAGGGTAGATCAATGGAGTAGATTTGGGGTAAATGACCTCACAAGATAGTGTGTGATAAACCCAAAGATCCTTGTTTTCGGGACAAGAACCCACTATTTGACAAAAGCTGCTGGGAAAATTGGAAAACAGTATGGGAGAGATTAGGTTTAGATCAACATCTCACACCCTCTACCAAGATAAATTCAGAATGGTTAAGTGACAAATATAAAGAAGGAAATTATAAGTAAATTAGGTGAACATAGAATAGTATACCTATCAAATCTGTGGGAAAGGAAAGATTTTAAGACCAAGCAAGAGATAGAGAATATTACAAAATGTAAAATGAATAATTTTGATTACATTAAATTAAAAAGTTTTTCATAAACAAAACCAATGCAACCATAATTAGAAAAGAAGCAATAAACTGGGAAAAATTTATGACAAAAACCTCTGACAAAGGTCTAACTTCTCAAATTTATAAGGAGCTAAATCAATTGTACAAAAATCAAAGAGGCAGTTTTCAAATAAAGAAATCAAAACTATCAATAAATACATGAAAATGTTTTAAATCTCTCATAACTAGAGAAATGCAAATCAAAAACTCTGAGATACCACCTCACACCTGGCAGATAGGCTAATATGACAGTAAAGGAAAGTAATAAATGTTGGAGGGCTCAAGACAAAACTGGGACACAAATATACTGCTTGTGGAGTTGTAAATTGATCCAACCATTCTGGGGGCAATTTGGAATTAAGAAAAACTACTCTTGAAGAATTTATTATCTACTGAAGGACATCACATCAGAATAATGAGTACCAACAAGGTATATACATTATTAATTAGAGATAATCAGCAAAGGGAAGGGACAAGCAATAAGAGACTAGAAGAGGCCTCTTGTAGAAGGTATAATTTCTCTGGAACTTGAAGGAAGCTGGGGAAGCCAGGAGGTGGAGATCAGGAGAGAAGAGAATTCCAAACATGAGGGACAGGCTTTGAAAATTCCAAGAGTTGTTAGATGGAGTGTCTTGTGTGAAGAACAGAAAGCTAGTGTCACCAGATCACAAAATACATGGAAGGTAATATGGTATATGGATGCTGGAAAATAGGAGGAGGTCAGGTTTTAAAGGGCCTTGAACATTAAACAAGATTTTATATTTGATTCTGGAAGTTTCTGGAATTACTGGAGTTTATGAAAGTGTGTGTGTGTGTGTGTGTGTGTGTGTGTGTGTGTGTGTGTGTGTGTGATGATCTGACTTTCACTGCTGTCATTTGAATGGAGGATGACTGGAGTGGGGAAAGACTTGAGAAATGTAGATCAATTAGGAAACTATTAGGATAGTCCAGGTACAAGGTGAGGAGGGCCTATTCCAGGGTGGTGGCAATGTTAGGGGACAAAGAGGTAATATATGAAAAGTATTTCTAAAGGTAAAATTAATAGGACTTGACCACTGATTGGATGTGGAGAGAGAGCAAGAGTAAGGAGTGCTGGATAACATATAGGTTGGAGAATGGGAGTGCCCTTGGCAGCAATCAGAAAATTTAAAGAGGTTGGGGGTAATGAGTTTGGTTTTGGACATGTTGAATTGAAATTACTGAGGCAATGTCTACTTTGAGATGTGCAATAGACATTTGGAGATGTGAGTCTGTAGTTTAGGAGAGAAATTAGAGTTAGATAAGTAGATCTGAGAATCATCAAGCTATGGTTTCCCAAAACAAAAGTAGAAAGGTATCCATTATAGAATATGAATTTCAAATGGGATGACTATTTATTTCCTATATACACCAAAGAAATAATAACATAATACTCACAAGTGTGTATTTGACAGAAACAAATTTAAATAAACAGCAGTACTATTGTTATGCCCTACTAGCAAGTGGATGCTTAAAAATATCTAAACATTAAGCTATTGATAGTATCACTGATTAATCAATTTACATTTCACCTCTGCTCTGGACCATCTCCCTAAAAATACAGGTCTTCTTGCAAGTCAGGTCAGGGATTTAGATCTATGTTCTATTATGCCCCAAAATCGAATCTGGAGAGGCACAGAGTTCAGTCATCGGCTCATACTTTTTATTGGTGAGTTCTTAGTGCCATGCTTCTTCATAGTAGGTGTGGCTACTGACAACCTAAATCTTGGCCTTGGTGTCCCATTTGTACCTAATGTGGAAGGACACTACCAGGGTACCCTGGTTGGGCCAGGGTGAACAAGCCTGGCTCCTTTGGATACTCTCCAGGAAAGATTACTTTGGCAGCAAAGCAGGGATAGTGCATCAATTACACTATAGTAAGAAATAGAGACTATTGAGGCACATGGCCCAGGGTATGTGAAAGGGGACTGAGAGGGGGTACATAGAATTGTTTAAGTAACTGTGGATAGGAGTTAGGAGCACTCAGGCAGCATGGTCCTATGGCAGTTGGAGAAGTGCTTGAGAGGTAGGGTATGGGGGTCCCATTCTTATAAGATTCTAATTGGGAGTGGCATATATCTTATCACACCACTTTAGGGTTGAGTCAACATATATGAGTCATCTTATCAGCCCAGTTTTAGAGTTGTCTCATTAATATATAAGTACCACTTTAGACTTGCCTTTTTAGTATAATGCTTTCTGCTTTTTTATTGCACATTTGGTGCTTATTTGCAGGTGTAGGGCAGTCACTGATTGTGGTCTCATAGGCTTTTCTTAGTTTAGCACAAAGTCTTTGTATATGGCCACAACAAATTTAGGAAGGAATTTTGGCCAGTGGCTTCTATGTTCCTCTTTACATTCCCAGTTTAGATTGGCTTTACATATTTACTATACTAATCTGACGGTGTCGTCATGGGGATCATAACAAGACACAGTTTCAACACAGTCCATAATCTTGTCACTGGCCGTCATCTCCAACAAGCACTGGAATAGTTGCCAGTGCTCTTTGCTGCCAGTCAGTTGTGATGAAAGGACTTGGGGGGAAAAAGAAAGCCTAAGATGTCTGAGCATCTGGAATTCACAAGGTAGATGCTAAGACTGATCTGTTATATCTCAATTCCTTTGATGCTTTCCCTAAGATGAAGAAAATACCAGCACAGAAAAGCCAGTACCAAATCTAGGTTCAGGCTCATGTAGGCAGCACAAGCACTTTAACTGCCATATATTCATGCCTGCTTCACACTTGGATGGGAAAAGGTCAAGTTGCCTTTACATGATCCTCCTCATATGAAGTTTCAGAGTTACATGATGCTATGTGGAGGGTCAAAGTAAAAGAAAAGTCACAGAGAGGTGGAGGCGCTTCCTTTTTGATGGTCCACTGAGTCAATTGCTCTTTCTGATCAGTGGCCAATAAAAGAGTTGTTTTCTCATCTCAGAGTATATGCTTTTCAGTGCTTATGATGCACATATGGTGAGCTAGAAGCAAGCAGGAAAACTTGGTATACATTTTGTGCATGGCCAATTAAACATTTTATCTACATATCCTCAGCACTTAGCACAGTGTCTTGTTTATAGTAGTACCTTAAAAATTATTGTTGAATGAATGAACCTTGCCAAAAAATTTACACAATTCTAAATTCTATTTTTCAACCCAATTTATACTGGATCTTGTCCATCCAGAAGTTAATGCTGCTATCGGACCTTTGGAATTTTCAAGAAATGATTTATTTTTTCTTTCATCACTAAAAGTTGCAATTTTTCTGCTATCTATCTTCAGAGAAAGAATGGATGGAGTCTGAATGCAGATCAAAGCATACTATTTTCTCCTTTTTTCATGTCATTTTTTTGGGGTCTGTGTTTTCTTTCACAGGATTTCTAATATGGAAATAGGTTTTGCATGACTGAACATGTATAACCTATATAAAATTGCTTGATGTCTCAAAGGGGGGGAGAGGGAGGAAAAGAAAGAATTTGGAACCCCAAAATTTAAAAAATGAAAGTTAAAAAGTATTATCTATTATGGGGAAAAACATTGTAAAAGAAAGTTTCAGTTTTTCCTGTGAGCTAAATGAAAACACTCTTTACCAGGATGTTGGCATCAAGAAAGAAAGAAGCATAAAAAAGAAATGTTGTTATGTTTGTAAATTGGGCTGTATGTACACTATACATAGATATAATTATATATTATAGATTAACTGAACAGTTGATTTAACTTGCTTGTTATTACAAGACTAATGGCTCTCTGATATGACTGGTGTGTCCCTTTACCCTGTGAGGAAATAAGGTTTTAGGCATGCTAGCTTATTATTTCAGATGAAGATTAAGTTGTGTATCACCCAACATGGTCTAATGTGTCATCTTCCAAGCAAGAAAAGAAATACTTGCCCAGAAACTTTAGGTTCCAGACAGAAGGATTATTTGTGATTCTAGTTTTATAAGACTTGATCTTGGTGGCCACACTTGACTAGCTTAGACAAAGTGAGAAGAATATATTAAAGATTCTGGCATGCCTCACAGAAAAATTGGCAGCGAAACTATTGAGAAACAACTTTATGTATAATAGCCAATATGTCCTGCATTGGCTTTTCATGTTTTTTTTTTGTTTGTTTGTTTATTAGTAGCAGCACTTCTGTAGGGAAAAAAGGCAACTTTTGAAAGATAATTTCTTTTTCTTCTCCTTGAAATCACAGTCTTATATAATATACCTGTAGCAACACTTTTCATACTGTCCTGCAGAATCCCGATATTCCTTGAAATGTGAATAGTGTTACTTTGAGAAAAATGTTGATTCTAGTGATATTTTCCCTTCTGAAATATTAACTGAAATTACTTAGGTATTACACTATTTTATAGAATCATATATTTCGAGCTAGAAGGGATCTTAAATGTCATAAAGTTCAATCCACTCATTTTACAGATTAGGAAACAGATACGACTTAAGTGACTTGGTCAGGATTTCATATCTAGTAAGTATGGGAGACAAAATTTGAAGCAGACCATTGCAACTTTGAATCCAGTGTCTTGGCCACTATACCACACTTCTTTATATATGGCGATGTTTCATTGTGAAAGTAGCCTTTATTACTTTTCCTATATCTCCAAATTTCCCCAAACTCTCTTATCTCTCAGAGTATTCCATTTCCTAGACTTCCTGTAGTAATATCCATGAATTCTTCCAATATATTTAAAGCTACCAAAAGTATCCCGAGGCCAAATTAATTTGGAAAATGTCACCCTATATGGTGACATACCCTTATTTTTATTTCATGTGTTAATCGTGAAGATAATAATTCACTAAAGTCCTGTTTTAATGTCTCATAATGTGGATATAAGAATGGATTCTTAAAGTGTATAGCTAAGCTCAGGAAAACTCATTAATAGTCCAGATACAGAGCAATAATTTTTTTCAGCGTTTCTTCAACAACTCTTGAAGAATACTCAGATATAGAAGAAGGTTCAAGTGTTAGTGGAGAAAAGAGCCTCATTGTTGAAATGGCAGATTCTTGAGAAATTCAATCGATGAATGCTTATTATCAATTACCTACTATATTCCAAGAACTGTGCTAGATGCTTAAATTTTAGAACTATGTTTACTATGTTACTATGTAAACTAAGTTTATACTTTAGAACATATAGTTTCTTTTTCCTTGATCACCTTAGGAAATAAACTTAAAATAGTATTACTGGGTCAAAAAGTATACATAGTTTTATATCTCTTTGAGTATAATTCCAGATTGGTTTCCAAAATGGTTAGATTTTAGTTATATTTTTAATTTGGCATTGAGGGATACTTTTCTTCATAATTACAATTGATACCATTATAATGCAATATTAGGAAACAGGACTAGTTCCTGTTAAATGAATTCATCATCTCTCCCCTTGAATCCTGTTCTGTTTCCTGACTTCCCTCTGTCAATGGCACCATCTGTTATTATGATTAGGAAGGCAAGGCTATTGACCTGTGGAACAGTATGGCAGCAGGTGTTGCCAATAACCCTGACAAGGGCACCAGTCTCTTTCTTCCCTAATGAAGCTGACTATAGACAGCTTTTATTGGTAGAATTATTGCAGACTTCTGGGTTTATTTTTCTAACTGGTTCCTATTACTTCAGAGGGAGGAAGGAAGGAAATATTTATTAAGCACCTACAGTATGCAGGTACTGTGCCAAGTGCTTTACAAATATAACCTCATTTGACTCTCACAACAACCATTATCCCTATTTTACAGTTGGAGAAACTGAGGCAGATAGTGGTTAAGTGATTTGTGCAGGGTTACATAGCTAGTAAAGGTAGGAGGCATAATTTGAATTCATTGTCCCTAATTCCAGGACTTGTTCTATCAACTTCACTTTCTGTGTTTCCAGGGAGGAATGAAGAGAAAACCAAAACAACTCTGTAAGGAAGCTCTTGATTTCATAACTGAATAGATTTGCAAAGCTTGTTTCATTGGGCTCTGTATATTTATACTTTACGAAATCCAATTTGATGTACAGTGAATATGAATTTTTTATAATGGGTTAAACTATATTACTGAAATCACAAGCTCAGACTTCAGAGAATTATAGAATCTCAGAGATCAAGGGACTTCAGTGATCATCTGATACCTTAAAAGATATCCCTTCTGTAATGTCCCCAAGTAATCATCCAGTGTATACAGGAAGAATTCTGGAAGAAGGGAAATCATTACTTCCCTGCATAACCTCAGCACAAATAGCCCTGCTACAAGAAACCCATTGCATTTTTGGACAGATTCAAATTTTAGCAAGATTTTACTTATATGCAGCCTAAATCTGATTTCCTGCAACTTCCAAACAGAACTCAGTTTCATCTTTGGGGCCAAGCAGAAGAAGTAATGACAGCCCTGAAAATGCTTGAAGACAGTTGTTGTATTCTCCTTTAATCTTTACTTTAGTTTAAACATTGTTAGTTCATTCACTTGATCTTTATATAATATTGTCTATAATCTACTTACCATCCTGCTTGCCATCCTCTAGCCTAAGGGTTTTTAACCTTTCTTTTGTTTTGTTTTGTTTTGTGGACCATTTTGGCAGTCTGGTGAAGCACAGGGACCCTTCTTGGAATAATATTTTTATTACATAAAATAAAATCCATAATGTTAGGATGGAACCCAAAAGTTAGTGAAAATAATGATGTCATTTTTTCCACCTAAAATTATAGACTTCTAGCAATCTATTAGTGGATCCCTCCATAAGAATTCCTTGTTTCAGATGCACTTGTTTGTGAATATCCGTCTTAATAAGTGGCTCTCCAGAACTGAGCACAGTATTGTAGCTATTATCTGACAAGGACAAAATAAAATTGGATCAGCACCTCTCTAGTTCTGTATCTTATACCTTTCAATTAAGTCTAAGTTCATATTAGCTTCCTTAGCTGCCATGTGATACACATGTTGGATCATCTTCCAGATCATGCCTTCTAACTATAGTGTTACACAGGATTCTGTCCTGCACCTTAGCATCTCCCTCTATACTATTTTGTGTGATGATCTCATCAGCTCCCATGGATTTAATTGTCATGTATATGCAGATAATTTTCAAATGTACCCATCCTGCCACCACTCTCTTCTGACTTAAAATCTAGCATCTTTAACTGTCTTTCAGACATCTCACAGTGAATGTCTAGTAGATATTTTAAATTTAACATGCCTCAAATTGAACTTATAATTTTCCCCTTAAACCCTCTCCCCCTTATCTTTCATATTACTATACAGAGCAAAAGCACCCTCTTAGTCCCTAATGCTCACAACCCAGGCATTATCCTGGATTCTTTACTCTCTTTCACTCCCTCCTCCCCTCATATCTAATCATTTGCCCTGAACTATTGATTTCACTTTTGTGACATCTCTCAAATATACATTTCACTTTTTTTAAAACCCTTACCTTCATACTTTTCAGTCAATGCATTATACATGGGCCTTTTGGCTCTTCCACAAACAAACATTTCATCTCTCAACTCCAGATATTTCTCTGGCTGTCCATCATACCTATAATACTCTCCATCCTCTATTCTGACTACTGACTTCCCTGGTTTCTGTTAAGTCCCAACTATAATCCCACTTTTACGGGAAACCTTCCCCAACCCCTCTTAATTCTAGTGCATTCCCTTTGTTAATTATTTCCTAGTTATCCTGCATATAGTTTGCTTTGTATAAACTTGTTTTGCATATTGTCTCTCCCTTTAGATTGTAAGCTTCTTGAGGGCAGGGTCTGTTATTTGCCTCTTTTTGTAACTCCAGCACATTTAGCACAGTTTTTGACACATAATAGGCAATGGTTAGTGATGGATGGAAGAGATAGCAGATATGGATCAAGTCAGAGAGAAACCTCACACTATTTGTAGTCCTTGATTATGTCCAGGTTATCAGGGAATAGGCGTGATCTTCTCCTAAGGCTTTTTATCAGTAGAATAGTCATAGTGTTTGTGAAGAAACTTGGAGCAGTTGTTGAATAGGGAGAATTGACAGTAACTAGAGTAAATAAGAGGGTGCTACAACTATGTGAAAGCTTAGAGTATTAGTGCATGTTTTTGTGAGGTTTATTCAGCAGTAGATTCCAATGTGATTTTGTGATGGGATATGGACTGCTGGTGGCAATTTTTTCATGTGTAGATCTCCAGAAGGATTAGTTTCACCCCCAAAGCAAATTTTGCAGTAAGGGAAAATGGTAAGAGTAGAAGATTAAGGCAGGAAATGGAAGTAAATGATAGTTCCATGACTGGGCATATTCTGAGTATTGGTGCCAACCCCCATGTAGTGTATTGACATTTAGAGATTATCTGAGTACTGGGCCCTTAGTGCTTTTCAGCAAAGAAAGGAGACTTCCTTCAAGGACATACATAGATCTAAAGCCATGGCATCAGATGTGTGTGAATTGGTCTGTGATTCTTTGTAGGCTTTGTAAACTTATATCCCACTAAAACACCTAGTTTTTTTTTTTTCATGTATGCTATTGTTTAATCTTGTGAAGATGACTCCTTGTCTCTTCCTCTACAATGCCAGACTCTGATAGGTAAGATTTCACCTTTTCTTGTCTGGAACCAGGACTTCATGCTACCTTCAGACCTTTTCCATGGTACTGTCACCATTGTGTCTATTATTCCCACAAATTCCCTTAATTAGAACCAGATACACTCTCCCTGTAACTCCAAGATCTTTTAGGTAAACTTTTATTTTATCTTGTCACCATTCCTCTGTGCTATCTTTATATCATATTTTCCTGTTGCCCATATTTGTATTTTCTCTTTATATGTTGTCTTTCTCTTTTAGAATGTAAGCTCTTTGAGGACAAAGACTGATTCATTTCCTTTGTAAGGTTGAAAAAGGGGTTTTATGGGTTCAATATATTAAAGATGGTCACCAGAGGATTGAACTATTATCAATTCTCAATTAAGAATAATCTCAAATCAAAATTGACTTTTATGGAAATTTATTTACATGAGAAGAGAGAGAGGAAGTACAGGATAAGAATCTATCCCACTAATTAGTCCAGATTGATCTTAACCCTCAGCCAAGGATTAAAAGGCCTGAGGCCCGGAGGTGAATGAAGCAAACTTCATTCATAGAGTCTATAAAAAGAAGTCTCTTAATAGAAGTTCAGGAAGATTCAGTCTTTAAACTCACCACGTGGAACAGTCTCGGTCATGAACCAGCAAAATTCCCTCAGGTTGCCTTCACAAAACCTGAAGCCCGTCACCAGACACCCTCTTCAATCGAAGCACCCTCACTCATTCAACTCCCTCTTTTTAAAGGGGTCACTTATGCGTCACTTCCTGTGCCTCCCTCCTAATTTGCATGTCCAATCACAATATATGATTCTCATAGATCGCCCAGGGGGCGGGTCAGTCAATTCTGATTCGTCACTCACTTCAGCACACGTGGGTTAGGACCTCCCAAGATTGGAGGTACTCACACCTTTGGTGATTAAATCTAAAGATGGGCAGTGCAGACTTAATCTAATTATCACAGCTTATAATTAATTATATTTTCAGCTTAGAATAATGCCTGACCTATAGTAATTGTTCAATAAATGTTATATGCAAATATTTTCTATATTTATCTGTTTATATCTATATCTATGTATCTAGCTACCTATCTTATCTATCTGTCTTAGCTATCTGCCTGTCTGCCTGTCTATCTATCTTTTTTGTTTTCTCTCCCTATCTACTGGACTTTGTAATTATTTTTTATTAAACTTCAATTATAAGATTCAGATCATTGTACTAGCTTGCTAAAATCTTTTTTATATTCTGGTATCTCATGTGTTAGCTATCCTGCCTAGTTATGTCTTTTATAGGTTTGAAAAGTATATTCATTTTGTCTCCAACTCATTGATAAAATATATTAAATAATCACAGAACCATTTTCTCTAACAGGACATCATGAGAAATTTTGTCCAATATTTTGAAGAAATCCAAATATTGTGTTCATGATATTCTCCAATAATCATGAAGAATTTAAATGAGTTAGTCTAATATGACCTCTTCTTAATGAAGTCATACTGACTATTGGTTAGTACCACTTCCATTTCTAAATGTTTATAAACCACTTCTCTAATAATTCTTAAATCAGTGCTTTCTAGAGTATATATAGGAAATGTATATCCTACCTTTGGCAGATTGCAGGACTTCAGTATTAGAAAATTTATTTCTAATTCTGCCCCAATGCTCACTGAAAGAATATTTATTGCTGCCCTGGTCTCTTAAAAGAAGAGGTTAAAATGCTAAGGGTCCCAATTGGACTTAAATTATTTGTTTGTGATATCTGTGCATTTTGAATTAATTAATAGCTGCATTTGATAGCTAACTTTCCTAAGATCAAGAGAGAAACAAATAATAAGACATGCTTTTTGCTTATTAGGAGATGCTATTATTATTGGAAATTGTAAATAGGGTGAATTTTTTGGGCTGTGTAGTGATGGACAGAGAGTAAATTTAGTTATAGAGCAGTGATGTGGAAACATTTGGTAATGAATAAAAAATTGCTAGATTTCTTCCTGTAACTTTTACTTGTTTAGGATTTCATAAAGTCTGTCATTAGGTCTGAATATTTTCTTCCTGTATACTGATTTATCAGTGAGGTCAAATGTTATCCTTTCTATAACGGTCCGTGACCATTTGTAGAAACATCAAACATCAAACAACAAATATCTATTTTTTACCTTAGCATTTATTTATTTTTAGCACATTTTATTTTTATAATTACATGTAATAATTTTTAAAATTCATTTTCTAAAATTTTGAGTTCTAAATTCTCTCTCTCCCTTCCCTTTCTCCTCTCTGAGACAATAAACAATTTAATCTAGGTTATATTTTTGTGATCATGAAAAATATATTTCCATAATTTGTACAACAAATATTAATAAATATTAAGGCTTACTATGCACCAGGTGATATACTAAAGGTTAAGGATATGAATATAGGTAGCAAAGGTGATCCTGTTGGAACGTGTTTTGTCTCAGTGGGGATAGATATATCCACTGTCTTTTTTTTTTTTTTAATTTTTTAAACCCTTAACTTCTGTGTATTGACTTATAGGTGGAAGATTGGTAAGGGTAGGCAATGGGGGTCAAGTGACTTGCCCAGGGTCACACAGCTGGGAAGTGTCTGAGGCCGGATTTGAACCTAGGACCTCCTGTCTCTAGGCCTGGCTTTCAATCCACTGAGCTATCCAGCTGCCCCCCATCCACTGTCTTTTTGCTGATGAAGAGATGTCTTATTTTGCTGAGATAACTCAGAAGCTATTGATTGGTCCCATAACTGGAGATTATGTCTAAGAAAATTGACTACTGCATTTTATGGAGAATTGAGTCTTATGGTAGAATATCATTATGATTCTATGCCTTCTCTTTTGGACCAGTCTTTCTTGAGACAGATCCAGTAAGAGGTCTCCTTTGGATACCAAGAAAAATGAGTGTAGAAACTGCCTTTTCCCCCAAAATAATGGCAGCTCTATCTTGAACGTATAAGAAAGTGTACTTGCTTAGGTGAACCTGAGACTATGCCTAATTCCATGTGTACTTCTTTGTTCTGTGTTTCTTTCCCTGAAAAGAAATCTTCAAACAGCTGTCCTAAGAGATGGACATTTCAAACTGTGGCAGCTACCTCAGGAATTTGAGAGTTCTCAGGTTCCTGAGCGGATATCAAATGCTCAGAGGGAGTTACTTCTTGATACTTTCTCACTTCTGAGATGACCACTGAAAGAATCACCTTGAATCTTAAGGAACTGCAAGGTCATAGCTGGTTGACCAAAAAGTTTGGAATTGTGAGTTTCCCTGACAGTGTGGATGACAGATAAATGTGAAATATACCCCTTTTAGTAGTACCTTAAAATGGTTTTTATTATCCCAGTGAGTATAAAATGTGCATTCGTTTATTATTATTTGTTTTAAGTAATATGAGTCTTTTGTGTTTTTAATATTTTTGAGTTGTGGGAAATAAATAGTTGACATATTCCTGATAACCACTTTGACCATTAAATTTCATTTCAAGAAGGGATCCTGATAATCCTCTTCCAGGCTAATTGTAAACATGTCATCTCTATGGCTTTGTTTTTCAAAGATATTTTTCCTCACAATTGTGCTTCAAGGAGAGGATATATAACAAAAGGTGCTAGAAAAGTCTAATTCCCCTCTCTTTGGGGTCTGACCTTTTATAGGATGAATCCATATTCAGTGTAAGTCTAGAGCTGGGGCCTCTTGTAAGAAAGGTCCTTTCTCCCTGGAATGTGGGACACAGACAAAACGGAAATAGATCCTGACTTTCAGGGACTTGTATTCCATGGAGGTAAACAAAATCTACACATATAAATAAATGTAAGGCAAATACAAGGTAATTTGTGGGTCAGAGAGAAGCATTAGCAGTTGGTCAGTTCAAAGAAGGCCTCAGGGAGGTTGTGGCAATTAAGTTAATATTTAACAGAAACTAGGAGATTCTAAAAGATGGATGTGAGAAGGGAGTGCTTTCTAATGATGTTATTGTTGTTCAGTCATTTCAGGCATGGCTAACTCTTTGTGACTCCATTTGGGATTTTCTTGGCAAAGATACTAAAGTGTTTTGCCATTTCCTTTTCCTGCTCACTTTAGAGATGAGGACACTGAGGCAAATAGAGTTAAGTAACTTGCCTGAAGTCACTGAATTTGAACTCAGGTCTTCTTGACTTTGGGCTCAATCCTCTCTATCTATGATGTCACCTAAATGCCCCAGATATGGGGGACAGGAAAGAAGAAAGACAATGGAATGTTGGGGCAGTAAGTGGGCCAGTTTGACTAGACTAAAGAGCTAGTTAAGGGGAATAAAGTGTATAAAACACCCAGAAAGGAAGACTGGATGGATTGTGAAGAAATTAAAATGTTAAGCATTTCTTATTTTATCATTTGGTAATCAGAAACCGCTGAAGCTTTTTGAGTTGGTGAGAGACATGGTCAGATGCATGAAAGTATTTAAAAATACCTTTCCTGTTCTTAAATATAGCTTCCATACCTTTGATGCCACTTAAAGTGGGACTTCAATGAAATGATTACCCACTACACATGAGTCATGCAATCATGGTGTGAAGTATGGTATGGTTTCAAAGTGTAACTCTCTAGCACAGATCTTTAAAACTATTCCACATTCCAACTTTACTCCCCCAAACTTGGCTCTAGATGGTGTAGCAATGTGTTCACACATGTCTTAACTCCAATTTTAGTACTCTATTCACTTCATCATCTTGAATTTCTCAGGAAGAAAACAACATTGTGTCAGAAGACCTGATTTCGAGGCCAGTTTGTCCATTTGACTCTATACAACCATAAGAAAATCTCTTAGTCTATCTGAGCTTCAGTTTTTTCTTTTACAAAAAAAGATAAAAATTATAGTAACTATCCTCCCTGCTTCACACTATTGTTATGGGGATAAAATGAGACAAAGTGGTCTCTAACCATCTAATTCAGGTCACCTCCATAAAAAGGGAAGACAGAGCCATACAACCATTGACTTAAAAATTAAGCTATGTTTTCAATATGCTTGAAAGTTCTAGTTTAAAAGAAGCATCTGGAAAGGGAGGCTTTTTCATTTTATTGGAACTAATTATCCAATTCTAAGTCAAGGACTTGACAGCAGCCCGTTTTTTATGGTTTAACCATTATTTGTGTAAGACCTCAGAAAAATGGGCTTATATTCTAAATCCTAGATGGAGGATACACCACAGAAGTACTATATCATTAGGGGAAAACTGGTAAAAGCTGGTAAAAGCATAGTGTGGATTTTCTCTTTTTATCCTAATAAAAATAAAAACTTCTAGCACCACCAACAATACACCTAAATATTATTATGTTAAAAATGAAGTATTTCTTCCCCTTTCTTGTAGAATAGTACTTTGACTATTATTTTTTCATTCATTAATATGTCAAAATATCTAAATTCATTAAATTATACATCCAATTTTATGTACAATATATTGAATTATAGCTACATAATGCATTAACATATATATATATACATAAAAATTAGACAAAGTATTTTTGTTACAAAGTCAGGATTGGCTGACAAGAAAATATCCTATTAGCTTATTTCTTATTTTAAATTTCTGATCTATTTTTATTTTCTATTTGAGAACATAATTTTTCTTCTTAGTGTCAAGTTGTTATCACAAATCAGTTCATGACGGCTAAATAAACACTGTGGAAAGAAACATGAGTGCAGTTTTATAACTTTGAAAAGATGAAAGCCTGGGAAGTAGAATAAAATATATGGAACAAAAACTAAAGTTACTTTAGGGCTACTTCCATCAGTTTCACTTTGATTTCCTTGGTTTGGATGGGTATTTGGCTCCAATTATGCACATCACAATTCAACCACATCTGCCTATCTTATGCTACTCTTGTCCACATCTTCCTTTGAATGTTATCATTCAATAGCCTGGAGGAGGGCAGTACTTCTCTTTCTTTTGACACAATGAGGAGAAATATGGAACATATGGATTGCTTATCACTTATCTTTACTAAAAACCCCACAAATTACAAGATGCCTTTTGTGATCCCCATTCTCCAGCCTTTCTTTTGTTGGTTAATTCTAATAGTTGTTCCCTTGTTATTTCCTCTATTAGTCTGAAAGCCACTTGAGGCCATAATGGCTTGTACCTTTATTTGCATTACTAGTGTTCAGAAAAGTGCTTGGCACATAGTAGGTGCTTAACAAATGCTTATTTACAGTACAATGTGACTGGCATCTTTTTCGCTTATATATTTCTTTGATGACACCTTTTAATCTAGACTTTCCTTGTTTGTAATTTACTATAGCCTATACATGCCCAATGAAATGAACCATCAGATAACAGAAAGAGGATGCCAGAGGATATTCTTTTTATCATAATATGAAAGATATCCTTTGGATGGATTTTCTTTTTCATATAAAAAAAGCCATAAAAAAACAGGATATTCAAATCTGGAAGGCCGTTCTTAGCAATAATGGCAGGTTTAAATCATGGCTTCTCATTTTTAAGTTAACCCCTTCAATACTCAAAGCTTTTGAAAGATCAGAATATGAAATATTTGTGTGAAGAACTTCTTTGTAAAGGGAATCTTCACAGGCATTGAGACAATTGGATAGTCTTATAAAAGGCTTTTAAAGATATGTAGAGTTTTTTTGTCATTGTTTTGTTTTTGTTTTGATCAGCAAAGTTTAGCAAATTATAACTTCTTCTTTTTCAGTATTGATCCATTATAGCAAAGTCTCTGTCATCTCTTTCTATTAAAGAAATAGAATATATAAAATACTACATATATACAATATAGAATATTACAGAAATAGAAGATACAGAAATATACAAATATAGGATATATCAATAAAGCAAGGACAATTCCAAAGGACTCATGATAAAAATGGTCATCCATAGTTATAGAAGTCTGAATGTATATTGAAGAATGCCATTCTTCACTTTATTTTTCTCCATGAATTTTTCTCCAATATCAATGATATGTGTCTTCATTCTCAACATATGAATGTGGAATATATGTTGTGTGATAACACATACACAATCTATAGCATTTTTTTCCCTCTAGTTGAAGGGTAGGCATGGGAGGGAGAGAGAGAGAGAACATAATGTCACAAAATGTCATAAAACAATAAATGAAAATTATACCAATGTGATTTGGAAAAAAAACCCTCAAAATAGGATGTAAAATAAAGTGTGCCTTAAATTTTGACTGGTCTACTTAGATTTATGCTCTGACCATGGCATTTACCCCACCATCTTCATGCCTATCTGAGATAAGCTATTCCTAAACCTAAAGATGAATGGGTAACTCCTTGGAGTTGGTAAGAATTGTGCTTTTGTTGTCAAAGTTCATTTTCAAGTACTACTGGAGTTCCACTTACAAAATGGTGGATGCTAGAGATTCATAAATTTATAGCCATATCCAAGTCTCTCATTGAAAGATGAGTAAACAGTTCTGGAGGGGTTAAATGATTTACTTAGTCATTAATGGCAGACTTAGTGTTCTAACCCAAGTCTCTGAACCTTCTGCTGCAATTTGTATTTCAATATACTATGTCAGTAAGCTCTTTTTGACTGTAAATTGTTTCAATTTTATATCTCCAGTTTCCTATACGGTACACTGGCACATTAGAGATGCTTAATATGTACTTGTTGATTATCTGTTGAAGGAGTCTTTCATATATGTCTTAGTTGTATTTCCAGTTCATTGATCTATTCCTTCTCTCTATTATTGGACATGGAAAAGAGAAACGTAAGGTGCAAGGGGATAAAGGCTGGAAATTAGGTGGCTCACGGGCAGAATTCAGAAGCTGAGAGATTGCAGAGTTCCTGGGGGCATTGGAACTTTGGAGTGAGAACTTCCTGGAGGTGACTGTTGGTCTGAGGGAGTTGATGCCCAGCAGGCTGAGCCAGGCTAGGTTAGAATTTGCTCAAGTTGAGTAGATTTTAGAAGAAGAAAAGCCATTTTCCAGCAGGTGAAATTTTGGGCCTACAAAGCCTGAAAAGTCAGTAGAGTGACCATCTTGAAAAATGTTTTCTAGTCCCTGAGTTGCTGAAATCTGCCTAGCAACAAAGTTGACTAATCAGAAAACAGCTGGGATTTCTGATTGAAGAAAATTTAAAGGGCCAATTTTAAAAAAAAACATTTTTCACTGACAGTACATAAAGTTATCATTATGGTGGGAGTATTGGCATGTATTTTCTAATGCTTCTAAATTTTTTATAATGTGGTATTTATAGACATCCCTGATGCTTTGTATTTCATACTGAATATATATGGCAATATCAAATGGCTGAAAATGTCAATGGATAGGGTAATATCCTATCTTCCTGTGATGTTTGATATGAGCATTTAGAGATATAAATTTTCCCCTATATATTGCTTTTGCTGCATCTCCAAAATTTTGCTATGTTGTCTCCCTGTTGTCATTTTTGTTCTTTAACCTATTTATTCTATATAAGATTATTTGGTTTCCAACTGAGGCTTTTATGTCCTATTATATGATCAGTTTTTTAAAGGTAACATGTATTTCTGAGAAAAAAGATATATTTCTTTACATTACCATTCATTCTTTCCCAGAGGTCTATCAAATCTAACTCTTCTAAAATTCTGTTCACCTCCTTAATTTCTTTCTTTTGGGGTTTGATTTATCTAAGTCTGAAATGGGGAGGTAAATGTCCCTTACTAATATAATTTATTATGTATTGCATCTTGTGACTCATAAAACTTTTCCTGTAGGAATCTGGTTGCTATTGATTTTACTTCATTTTGTATAGCACATTTTTTTTAAACCCTTGTACTTTGGTGTATTTTCTCATAGGTGGAAGATTGGTAAGGGTGGGCAATGGGGGTCAAGTGACTTGCCCAGGGTCACACAGCTGGGAAGTCCCTCTTCCTTTGCTTTCAACCTTTTCCTATTCACAACTGTCTTATGTGTCTGGATAATCTCTATTCTTTTTTTAAAGTAGGGTTTTAAAAACCTCTTTTGTGTTATATATACCCTTGACAGTCTGGTGAAGCCTTTGGATTCTTTCTCAGAATAAGGAATAGCTTACATTTAGGACTTTGTTTGAAAAGAAGAAACCAGAGTGTCACCTATAATTCAGGTTTCTTGGACTTCTGGAGTTATTTTTATATCTTTCACCTCCTTTACTAGTAGAATGTAAACTCCTTGAGGGCAGGTCTGTTTGGTGTTTGTCTGTATCCACTCTTTGTTTGGTTCCTTATACAGAGAAGGCTCTTGAAGCAGTTTTAAATATTGAATTAATTATACCAAGTAGAAGTCTCCTAAGTCTGAGCTATTAAAAGAGTTGTCCGTATCCACTTAATTCTGATGAGAGGGTCGAATTGTTGAGCAGAACACATTGGAAAAAATTGGCTTTCTAGAAATTATAGTTATTTCTTTGAACTCATCAGAAGAAGATCTCCTTTAATCAAAGAATGCATGTAAAAAGCTGCTTGACTTGTAATTAGTTCAGCATTAAGGGATGAAAAAATGGGGGCCTGGAGGTGGGAATAGAAATAGTTTCTATTAGTAAATGAGGGGAGAAATGCTTTTACAGTAGTTAGTAGATCAGCAGGTAATTAAAATATGAGAAAAAATGAACAGGAAAAAATTCAGAATTGGGGTGATGCAATCTACTCAAAATATAAATTTATCAAAACAAAAAGTTGAAGTTTTATTTTTCACAATATTTTCATTTGAAAATTACTGAGCCTAGAATTGGATCACATTTAGACTGATAGAACAAAGTGTTCATGAACAGGATTCAGAAGACATTTTGTATCTAAATTCCAGCCTGGTTACCTACTTGCTGTACTGATTGCTCTTGAGGAAGTAGACTTTTTTTGGGCATCTTTGCTCTACCTATTTATATTTCTCTCCTGACACCTGGAAATGACTAATAACTGGATTCTTAGCACTGCTTAATGGTTAGGGGAAGGCACATGAAATACATAGAAAAGAGGAAATCAGTATTGGGTTTAGGGGTCTAATATTAGGATGACGATATACCTTTGACAAAAGAGTAGTTTCATATAGTGCGATAATCTGATTGAATTACTTGACAACAGTCAGGTCAGTATAAAATATCTGATCTTTTCTTAAAAATCTCTGGTGTGTATACCCTGATGATTTAAGGAATTAACTTTCTTCAGATATACAGGTTTTAGGACAATTTCCCTTTTGTCCTTCATTGCGGGGGTTGGGGTGCCATTAGAGCCATGAGCATGGTCACCCAATGGAGTTTAGTCCTGACCTAGATGAGTGTGGGAGGAGCCAATTTCTATTGAGAGATTTTTTTTTAAACCCTTGTACTTTTGGTGTATTGTCTCATAGGTGGAAGAGTGGTAAGGGTAGGCAATGGGGGTCAAGTGACTTGCCCAGGGTCACACAGCTGGGAAGTGGCTGAGGCCGGGTTTGAACCTAGGACCTCCTGTCTCTAGGCCTGACTCTCACTCCACTGAGCTACCCAGCTGCCCCCTATTGAGAGATTTTAAATCTTTCTCAACCTTGCTTTTAGTCTGATTTCATCTCCACTCTGATTCCTTAATATTATTTGAAGTTTTCTGATTTCATCCCCACTCTGGTTCCTTAATATTATTTGAAGTTTTTATTTTTGCTCATTTGTAGGGTTTCCCCAAAAAGGGGGAATAAAAAGTTACCCAATGTAAAACATATGGTGCAAATATTTATCCCTTAATGTACAAAAGAAATATGCAATAGAATACTCATAAGGATTCATTGACAGAATCAAACAAGTGACAGTAATAATTTCTATTCCCATAGGAGGCTGATAATTAAACCTTATCTAAATATAAGAAATTTTGCATAACTCATGAATGGGCATTTTACATTTCATCTAGGCTCTTTACTGTCCACTTCACGATCCTCTTCTGGTATTCTGAGTTAAAGCTTGAGACCAATTTCTCTTGGTGATCATCTGTTCCATGAGTGCTGAAATAGCCAGTGGAGGCTTGCTAAATTAGTTCTGAGAAAGGACCATGCTACTGCTGACTTTTTCAAACTTACAGAATGGCCTCCAGGTGTAGATGTATCCATCTGGTTCATTAATCAATCATTTGAGATCAGAAAAGAAAAAAAACAAAACAGAAGAGATAACTTCAAATTTAGGATTATGGTAACCTAAGCAGACATGGCTTTAGCTTCCAGAAGTTCCATGATGCTTGGTTAGCAGGCTGGGAGAGAGAGAGAGTTTTTCTCTTTATCCTTCCAATAAAATAGCTCAAAACAGTCCTGAGCCAATCTAGGGCTGAAAAAGAGAAGAGGAGAGGTAAGAGCCAGAGATGGAGTCATTTCTTTTTTAAAGAGCCACTGAACAATGGACTCTTCTTGCTGCGTGGTCAACAAAGGCATTGTTTCATCATCTCAAAATATCAAAATCTATCAGTGCTGAGTTATGTTTCAGGCCTGATAGAAGTAGGCAAGGATTTTTGTCACTGCCAAAGTGCTGAAGAGATTATGTAAGATCTGTCATAGGATCATAGGTCTAGAGATAGTAGAGACCTTAGAGGCCAACTAGTATATTTCCTTCATTTTATAGATGATGAAATTGAAGCCAAGGAAGGTTAAATGGTTTGTCCACTGTAAATGAGAATAAAAAGGTAGTAAGAATGAAAGGTGAGATTTGAACACTGGTCCTCTCACTGCAGAATCAGAGTTTCTTCTTCTGTACTATGCATACTGTGTATTGAGCATACTATGCTCAGAAATAGGAAGGACAGATTTGCACATTTTCTGTTCAATTCCTATTATGCAAAACAACACACATTCTCAAAGATAACTGTGAACTCTGTACAAATGAGGGGATATCACTAAAACGAAATTTTTTAAGGTCAACATGGAGAAGACACTGTTTTCTGAAGATGACAGTGTTTGTATAGCAATACTATCATGATTTTCTGACACGGTAATTTACAATAAGCCCTCATAATTATTTTACATTTGTTGGTTTTACTATAGCCCAGAAGCATCTGATTTTTTCCCAGCATGTTTCTGTTCTTCTCACTCATAGTAAACTTTTTGTTTCATGATCATTAGTTCCCTTATGTTCACATATCTAGGCTTTCTTTGCCCATTTTGTATCTGGAAAATTTATTTTTCTTCCAAAGGATAGATACTTGTAAAGTCTTAGAGATCAGTGGTATAGTATTTTTACTTTATAAATGAGGAAACTGAGGCTCAAAAAGATTTTGATTTGTCCAGTGTCATGGAGGTAATAAGTCACAGAGTGTTTGCCCTATCAAATTCATTATTAAATCACAGTATTATATATTTAGAATTGGAAGAGGAACAGAGGTCATAGTCCAAATTCCTCACTTGATGTAAGAGGAAACTGAGGCTCAGAGAAGTGAAGACTTTGCCCAGAGTCATACAGCTAGTAAGTGGGGCAGCCAGAAGTGAACTCTAGGTCCTCTGACTGCAAATTCAACTTTCTTTTTGCTGCAGTATTCTTTATAGAAGCATTCATTTGAATCTCTTAAAACTATTTTGAATTTTGTTAAAAAAAAAAAAACAAAACAGCCAGCAGTTTCCAGTTATCTTGAGAGGTATGATGGTTTAGTGGAGAGGGAGGAAGAAAGAGAGTCAGAGACACTGGGTGTTTTCCAGAAGCTGTTCTGAGAACTTCCTGTGAAATTTTTATTTTTTATACTCTTCTCTCACAGTCATACAAATGCTGGGAAAATTTACATTTCAAATTCAAAACAGAGAAATGAAAATCAAGATTATACTTGGTTACATAAAATTTTGGTATGCAAAATGTATTTCTACCTATACCTTGTCTAAACAGTCCTCAAGTCTACCAAGACCTTATGCTATCTAAGTTTTGTTTTTATAAAAGAACCTTCAACATATTTTAAAAGTGGATTAGAATACGAGAACCCCCAAATTCAGGGGGACAATTCTAACATGAGAAAGTAGTAAAATGTAAGAATGCTTTGGTTTCATAGGATTAAATTCAGTGTGAGAAAGGATTGAAACAAAAAAGTATTTTTGTTTTGCATGTTGTGGCCTTC
The DNA here is from genome assembly GCF_016433145.1 of Gracilinanus agilis. NCBI lineage: Eukaryota > Metazoa > Chordata > Mammalia > Didelphimorphia > Didelphidae > Gracilinanus > Gracilinanus agilis. The sequence continues at coordinate 238,977,527 of NC_058130.1, forward strand.
AAGCTCTGAGAGAGATTGAAGCAGCTCCTAATATTTTACTGAGTATTGTTTAGTTTAAAATTATTGTAAGCCCAGGGAGACTACACCTCCCAGGACTCCCTGCTACAACTTCCACCAACACCTCTCACTTCCTTTGTGGGAGGTGTCAGAGACTCTACTGTGTAGGCATAGAAGACCCTCTTTCCCTACCTAACCTTTCCCTTTCCGAATCTAAATAAAACCTAGCTATTCTAAACCCTAAGTTGCTCTCTGATCTTTTATTTGAGCCCCGAAGGGCTCTAGTCAATTTCCCCCTGCTGAGGTTGGGGACCTCTATCTTCCTTTCCCTTCCTCTGCCTTCTGCTCTCCTTTCTCCCATCCATCCTTCCTTCTACCTTCCTATCTACTCCCTTCCCCTCTCACATTTTAATTGGCAACCAGATTTGACCCTGAACCTACCTACCTGCCTGCCTGCCTGCCTGCCTTACTGCCTAACTAGTAAGAAAAAGTTTTCCTGCTCAAACCCAGCTCAGCGGGGGTCCCTTTGCCTGTTAAACCCCTGCCTGGCTCCTCTGCCTCAGCAAAGGTTCTAGATCTAAATCCCCACCCCCACCCCAACCCAGGAGCCTTAACCTTACTCCCTGTGACCTTTGCTGTGCTAAAACTCAGCAGGGGTCTGATGGCAAAAGCAAGCAGGAGTCTGGAAAAAACCCCAATCTCTCTCTGTCTTCCACCCACCCCAGCCTAAATTCTCCATACTGCCCCCTACTAGCTCCAATTTCTCCCTCTGGAGAGATTTTGCTTTTTAAAAGGCAACACTAAAACCCCCCAATACTAAAAAAAACCCACTTACCTTGATTATCAGTCTGACAGCTTTCAATGTCTATTTCAGCTTTAAATCCACTAATTCTCCCCCACTTGTGTTACTGACTCTTGGCCACTAGAGGCCAGCACTGAGCACTCAGTGTGTTCCCCCCTCCCTTTTTTCTGCTGAGCTGCATTGCTACTTTTCTGCCACTAGAGGGCAGCACCAGTAATACACAATATATAGCAAAACCAACCCCATATATATATATATATATATATATATATATATATATAAAGTTTTTTTGCAGTTTAAACTAAGTAAATCAATAAAAAATCATAAATAAATAAATATATCAAAGAAATAAATAAAGAATTGCAGCTAGCTAAATCAATCGATCAATCAATCAATAGAAGCTACTCAATATGATTGTTTCTGTGCAGGAAAACCTTTTGGCTTTTGCCAAATTGGAAACCTTTATGTTTTCAGAATACATCCTTCTTTTGATGCTGCTAGGAAATTTTCTTTTTTTAAATTTCCAATAACATGCAAAAGGCTACAAATAGGAAACTGCAGGCCCAGATCCAAGCAGCAGTACAAATCTAATTGGACAATTTTAAATATTCTATGCACGACGCACTGAAAAAGGAGGATTCAAAATTTTGTGAGCCTGTTCTCTAAATACTCAGAGAAGGAAGTCCTATTTCTCCTATTTCTCCTGAAATAGAGAAGGACACAGATGTGAAGAAATTACTCTCTCATCTTGTGCATCTCTTGGCCAATCCTCCCTCCTCTCCTCCTTCTCGTGACACTCCAGTTCCTTCTCCCAACCCACAACCAACCCCAACCGAGACTGTATCAGTTCCTACCCATGCCACAGTAACCATGCAAACACCTCAAAAGACCTGTTCTACCATGGTAAGCACCAAAATGACTAAAGAGAAACCAAAACCATGCTGTGATTCTGATTCATATGATTCTGATTCCTGTGATGGCCTTTTCCCCTTAAGGGAAGTGCGCAAATTAGACCGATCTGGATATATGACAAATTTAACTCACCATACTCCATTCACTCCTCAAGATATCAAAGAATTAAAAAAAAAAAAAGATGTTCCAAATTATAATGATGAACCCATAGGTTTAATGAAAAGGACAGAAGACATATTTTTCTAATACTATCCTTCCTATAAGGATGTGGAAAAATTACTCCAGATCTTCCTGACAGAGAGAGAAAGAAACAAAATCATCTCTCATGTAAATAAGTCCTGAGGATGAAATCCAGTACACTGGCCACACAAGGATCCTCATTGGAATCACAATGATTCAGGGGAATATTTGCAGTTAAATAATCCTTGGGCTGCAATATTAAAAGCAATGAAAGAATGTGCAGAATGTCCAGACAACTGGACCAAATTTGATTGCCTAACTCAAAATGATGATGAAACTCCCTCTCAGTTTATGGACAGGCTTACTGAATAGGGAGCTCAATATTTGGACTAGGATTTATTGACAGAGCAAGGCATATGACAAATAAGGTGACAATCTGTAAACAGTTCTAGCAGAGTGGTCCAGGATTACTTTAAAATGCATTGTCCCAAATGCCCTGAAATGGATCTGGACGAATTAAGGAAAATAGCTGTGTATGTCACTAAAGGACATGAAGAGACAAAGGTACAAACTAATGACCTATTAGATACCATACAAAAAGAACTGAAATCATTGCAAAATAAAATAGAAAAGCAGGAAAGAGGACATGATGATACTACACCAATACCATTTGCCCCTCTCCAAAAGTCTATCAATCTCTGACCTGCCACTTCTGTAACAGGAAGGGCCGCTTAAAGATGCATTGCAGGAATCTGTTACAGACAATTAGGAATAACAATAATAATAGCAACTATAGAAACAATACTAATTTCAGAACAATAACTATAGGAATCACAATTTCAGGACTGATAACCAGTTAGATAACTCGCAACAATTGACCCCACAGCAGTATCTTCAAAGTGGAGCTCATCCACGCACTACTCAGGGTGCTACTGTTCCTCCACATGGGGCAGAAGGAGGTGCCTCTTAAGCTCTATTAAACTCTTTTGCTTTGGTTGTTCTGTTGCTATTAACCCTTTTTAGTTTTGTCTCCCTTTAAAAATAGCAAAAGAAGAAGAAACAGAATTTTACAATACAGTCCTTGTCTACGCCCTTACTTTTTTTGTGTCATCCAGTATTTGACATGTGCCTTTGTATTGATAATTTGGAAAACTTGTATTTTTGTGTATTTGAAATATTTTAACATATATTACCTTGAAGGAAACCTCTATTGAATTGACTTGTGAAACTTTTGTATTTTCTTAAATGTGTTATTGCTTTTATAATTCCTTCGTTTTACCTTATTTGCACTCACTCACACTGTGGATCGTGGCTAAGCTAAGAGGAAATGCATCTAAATTCTTGAGTAAGAACTTTTATATTCTACCTCTCCTTAAGTGACATGAATTACAACATACATATACATATATTTTTTTCTCATTGTCACTGATTAAAGGAGATATATATTTTGAAATTTTAGCACTTTTTTTAAAAATTGCATGTGCAAATTTTGTATTTGAAGCACATGTTATCTAAATTGAAAGAGTTTTTGATTATTAGATTAGTGTTGGTTTAGTATATCCATTAGTTCTAACTGTAACTGCCTACCCAAAAGTCTTAGACTACTGAAACTGCCATTGGTATTTAACTAATATTGGACTTTGCACATATGTCTGATTCGAAGAAGTGGGATCAACAAAGGAGCACAGATTTCATCTGTATAGATGTGCCAAAGAAGTACAGATACCTACACAGTGCCAAAGCAGCATGTACTTAACCTGCATGATGCCAAAGGAGCACCCAGGTCAAATAGAGAAACTAATCTTGCTGAGAATTGCTAAGACTTCTATACCAATATAAAGGAATTGAACCTATGTGTGAATTGAGGTTGCAATGCTTAACATACGTTAAGATGTAGGACTCCTTGAACTACAACACTTCTTGTGAAAATTTATATCAAGTACGTAATAATTGGCTGTTCTGGCTCCATGTTCTATACTTGAGAAGAAGTAATGGAAGAAGAAAAGAAGAAACAACGTAACATCAGACCAATAAATACAAACCTAGTCCTTTTTGTTTTCTAAATTTTTTTATTATGGTTGTTGACTGTGGTCCTGGCTGCTAAGTGGATACATGCATGATATTGGACATGGATTGCTTTAATTGGGCATTATTCAAAGACCTAGTGTGATTTTCTTTTTTTTTTCTTATTTAGAACTTTTTTCATATAAAATTTAGAATTGGATGCTTAGAATTTTCCATCCAATAGTTATTTGGCTTTTTTGTGCTATTTTTTCCAATGAATTATTTGATTGGTAATGATTCATATGCCTCCTACCTCAGCCATATATCCATCTGTGATTTCAATGTTTCTTTCTATCCTCTTCAGGGTGGGGGGGAATGTGTTTTTATTTCATATGGAGAGTTTAAGTTATTTTAGGAAAAGAAGTTTACTGCCTCCTGGAATCCAAATGGAGATGCCTGTGGAGACCACATGGAGAATGCATGCTAATCTAGGAGCCTAAGAGAGCAACCAGATGTGTAAAATTTTGAACTTTGGGGAGGGGAGTTTGAATTCATTTGTCTGAGTTAAAATTCATTTGTCTTGTTAAAATTCATTTGTTTTGTTAAATTCATCTGTTTTGTTTAAATGCATTTGTTTTATGTATATATATAAGTTTTGTTGTGAAAAAAGGGGAATGCCCCCTGAATATTGTTGTAAAAGAAGCGCCAAGTATTTGATTCCCTTATAGTGTAAAAATTGTTACCATTCTCCCCTTATATTGATGTATATACCCTTTATTTTATTGTAATTGTAAATTTATTTATGTTTGTTATGATCCACTGGGGAGACTGGTCTCCCAAAGGATCACAGAGGGGAATGTGCAGTTTAAAATTATTGTAAGCCTGGGGAGATTACATCTCCCAGGATTCCCTGCCACAACTTCCACCAACACCTCCCACTTCTTTTGTGGGAAGTGTTGGAGAAAGTATAAAAGAGAAAGTTTGGCACCTTTTCCTTCTCTCCAGCCTTGAGGTGGCTCTCTCTGGGGACCCTGCAGAGCTAACTCTCTCTCCTTGGTAGGCAGAGGAGACCCTTTTCCCCTACCTAACCTTTCCCTTTCCTAATCTAAATAAAACCTAGCTATTCTAAACCCAACCCTAAGTTGCTCTCTGATCTTTTATTTGAGCCCTGGAGGGTCTGGTCAATTTCCCCCTGCTGGGGTTGGGGACCTAACTTCCTTTCCCTTCCTTTATCTTCCTCTCTCCTTTCTCCCATCCATCCTTCCTTCTACCTTCCTACCTACTCACAGTGTGTAGTTATTAACTCATTAAATGCTGGTTGATTATAGAATATATAAGGGAATTTTATAATAAAGCTCTATAAATGGATTTCTATGAAGAAATGTTATATCTATACTATAAAACTTGAGGCTATCCTAAAAATATAAATCATAATAATTTTAATAATAAAAAATGTTGGTCAGAAGGGAGTCACACAAAGGGGTCTGACTGGGTATCCATCCATCCTGTGGCCTTATTTTTAGACAATAGAGATCAATGTAAGGCTTTATCATCTACATTGACTTGATGGACCCTGATGGAGACCCTTATTCTCTGAGGGGCCCAAGGCACTGTCTTCCCAAATAATTAGTTTATTTCTACAGATTTTGTTACCATATTTTTAATAATGACATTCAGCATATTAACTAGATGGATTAAGTGACTAATATTTGTGTCTGAGTCAGAGTGAACTCTAAACATGGTGAGTTAAGTAGGCTGTTTGGGGGAAGAATATGCAGGATTATGCCATATATAAGACACATTATGTGATAAAAGTAGAGAAATGTTGCCTTCTGTCAGAACTGATGGAACAATAGTATAGGAAAGGAAATGTGGCAGAAAGGAGGTGGCTATCACAAGTGAGAAATCAATTTTATAATTTTCTAACTGTTTGTTATTAACCTTCTTAGTAGTTCCTTCTTCATTTTCTCTCTTTGTCTGAAAGATGTCCTTTTTTCCCTTGAAGAAATATAAAAGACATAATTATAATTTGATTTACACCATTGTTTCATGAATGACAAATTAGTGATTGTGGATTGCATTACAAGTTGCTACATCAAATGATCTATCGACAAGATTAAATTGACTCTAATTGTACTTTGAAATCAGCCCTCTGTTGTTCTTAGGTTGCTTTGAGGGGACTGTCAAATTGAATTTGTTGTCCTTCTTTGTTTATAAAAATGTATTGTTTCAATTTCTAACACCAGAGATTTTAATAAACTGATCTTTAATGTGTTTGGTTGCATTCACTCTGTGCCAATCTATGTGATAGAGTAATTATGAAAAATCACTCCTGTCTCTGCCTTCAGATTAGTAGAGTTCCATTCCTACTGATTGTCAGAGTTGTGTACATTTGTGTGTGTGTGTGTGTGTGTGTGTGTGTGTGTTGGGGTTTGGTGGGTAAAGTGAAGTAAAATGGAGAGAACGAGATAAATGGTATATACTGTCAGAGTCTCTGGGCAAAATGTGGACTGAAAATTGGCATCTTAATCACTATTCCACAGTGAAATATTTTGTTTTATTTTTTTTTGACAAATATCAACACATGCATGGAAGTGATCTAATCATTTTAGTTGTGGTAAACAAACAAACAAACAAACAAACAAACAAACAAACAAACAAAACCCACAAACCAGCTTACTTCCATTTAATGTTAGTCTTGCCTTTATGAAAAGATATATTCCTTCATTTATTCAACGAAATCCCTGCTTCTAGGAAAGTGCTAATCCTAGGCACTAGGAGAGATTCAAAGAAAAATAAAAGAAAATTCCAGCAAATTATTGGAGGTGATTTTTGTATATGCAATTAGAATTTGAGAAGTATACAAGAAATCCATGAAATGCTATGAGATCAGAAGTTGAGAGCTCTTCTGACTGGGTGCATCAGGGAAGGCTTTATGAAGGAGGGGACACTGGAGTTGAAGGATGGATTGGATCTGTGATAGCAAAAAGGGAGGATGGAGTATTCCATGTGTAAGAAACAATATGAACAGGGGCACAGAGGTGGAGGGGGGGATGGGGAATGTGTTGGGGCCTGCGAATAGTCCAGTTTGGCTTAAGTGTAGAATGTGTGTAAAGTAAACATAATACCATGCAATGTTTTCAACAGGAGAGAATCAAAATTTAATGTATTTTCTCAATGAGGTCTTGTCAAAACTGGTCTTATGAAATCCAGGCAAATCTTATAATCAAAGCAGCCAGGAAAAAGTCAAGTTTGGGGCTTCTAAAAATTGAATTTGCATATACTGGGATTTTCCCATGATCCATTCTTCTATAGCTACTTCATTCGATGTAAAAAAATTCAGTGTAAAAGAGTATAGGCTAAAGAATTCTAGTATCTCCCCAAATTCTAGTCCAATATAGAATTGTGGGCTTTCCCCATAGTTTAAATGATGAAGAAAACAATCAGAAGAAATTATTTAGTTTTAGACTTCTGTTAATTTAGTGCTAGGCAAATGATGGGGTAAATAAAGGCCTCATGTTATCAGCTAAAATGAAGCCTTTTGCTAAAACATTGTGCCCAGGAAAATGTTTTTTAAATTGTAGTAATGACTATGGTCCAAGAGCAGTTTCCTCCTTTTCCCCCACCATTAATGACCTTCCATTGTATCAATGGCTATGCACTGGGTAAGAAAATGATTTCAGAGTCGCTTGATCTTCCGTGCAGCAAATATCTTCCCTTAGACAAGAGGATATTTATTGTGATTGGAATTCATATCCTGTCAGGACTTGATGGAGGAAAAAAGAAAATCCTCTTGGAGACTCACAACAACACTTTGCTTCAGCATCTCTCCTCCCCCATCTCCCTCTCTCATTAACAAACCATGTTGTGTTAAGTGAGCTGTCAATACAGCAGACCTGGTGTGATTTGTTGATATGCTGGACTAGCTGGGAAAAGTTCTTAAACTAATTCACTTAAGATAAGGGAATGGCTTCTCCTCAAAGGGAAAGCAGGAAAGATCCTCTAGTTCTCGGTAAGCTTGTCCAAATTGTCTGCCAGCCACTGGAGGATGAAATTGAGTTTAACACTACAACGTGTATTACTAAGAGCAGACTAGCAAGTAAATATTTAAAGGATGTAGGCTAAGCTTCTCTATCATTTACCTGCATTTTGTTTGGATGACAGAAAGTAGCAGAGTGCACTGCAAAGTGAGATTAGGTGCTCGAAATGCAGCTGTGGAGATTAAATGCTTATTTCCTGAGGCACCCTTCATTATGGCAAAATGGTAGAGGATAGATTTTTGTGGAGAGTTTTCCACTTGGCTGCATGATTAAGTGTCCAGGGAACTATATAATTGGTAATATACTTTTTATATTCCTGTGTAAATAATTTCTTTATTTAAACTTCACAATGTATAATATTTAAACACTTGTCAAGCAATAACTCACCGGAGGCAGAAAATTATAAAAATATAACAGCAGGATTAAAGATGTTATGGCTGGAGATGATTGATCTTGCTAGCTTTCTTCGTAGAGGGATCTTAACAGTAAGGGATAATTTGTGAAATAAAGCTCCTCATTCTCAGTAGTTTGAAAAGTGATGTTGGGAGCATCTGATTCCTTCTTAAGCTGATCTGTGTTTATTTCTATAAGAATCACTTATTTTGAGCCCTGAGTGTACATATACGTATTTCATGAAGTTTTTTTTTAATAGGAGCCTGACAAGGGAAATAAATCATTTCATTCTAATCCATAGACTCTCTCATGGACTTAAGTATATCCTTCGTGTTGTAAGATTGTCCCAAAATAATTTGTGGAAATAACAACAGACAAAGCAGGTACACATCATGTGTACAGAAGTATTGTTTTTTTGAAAAATTTGCCATGGGATCAGTATTCATCAGCATGAATGCCATGGTTTATAAATCCCTAACTAATTTACAAGGGCTTAAGGCCTTTCACCCAAATATAAAAAGTGACCTATTAAAGTTAATGATGCTTCTTTATCTAACTCATCTTTTAAAGTTGTCATGTGATTAAATGTAATGAAAGGAGAAGTGGACGTTTTGAGTGCCTGTCAGTGTACGGATAAGTAATGAGGGCTCAAAGTAAGAACAGAATTCTGATTAAGGGGTGACAGAAGAGACTAAAGTCTCACCCCCTACAAAGTGTGATCTGTGAAGCCAAAAAAATTTTTTTTTATCATATGTGGCCCACAAGTTTGAACCTTTGTTAGCCATATAGTTTGATGAAAAGAGGTGAATCAGAAGTGTGGCACAGTGGGATGAGCATTAAAATTGGAATTAGGGGACCTGAATTTGAATTCCAGCTCTGTTACTGACCTTTGTGACCGTGGGAAAGTCATTTCTCTTGGCTGCAGTTTCCTTGTCTGTATTGTATGTGTGTTAAATAAGATAAACTCTAAGGTCCCCCCCAACTTTCAATCCTATGACCCAATGATTCATTGCGGGGGAGAATACAACTGGACGAAATGGTGGCAAATGATGGGGAATGAATGATATTCCCCAAAACAGATAGTTAGTGGTTTGGAAGAAGAAAACATGTGCTTACTTGGTCAATGTGTAGTGAAAGATCCCATTCTTAGCTCTAATCCTGGATTCTGTAGAGGACCACAGGGGTAAAGGCATGCTTTTAAGGTAGAATGATGGGCTAATAGAAGAGAAAAGTACAGTGTGGCTCATTCACATTGGACTTAATACACATTATTAGACCTATGCCTCTAGATAAGCATACTTTCTTTAGGTACCCAACTGTTTATGAATGCATTCATAGGAGTCTCAATGAGGTCTTTTTTTTTTTTACCTTTACTGTTATTTACTTTTTTCCCCTTTTTACCGTTAATTTACCTTTAAATTCTTATGAGTAAGTACCGCCTAGGAAAAAATAAGTTAGAGACTGAGGAAAATTATGCCAGTTATTCAGAACATTCTGGAGGCAATTTCCAAAGACAAAACATTATGATAATTGGTTCATGCTGTCTTTTGAGACATTATTATGATATCACTTAGGAGACATCACTTCTTTCGAGAAGAAGTGAAACTTGGTGTCCAGAAATGGGAAGAGATTCTATTTTGATGTTGTCATTTGCTAAAGACTTAGATAGCTGAGTGACTTTATTTATTTATTTGATTTCTAGGCGAGTAGTGAGATAAGGCATTTGCTAACTCTTACATGTTTGTTGTGTAACGCTTATGACAAAATGGGTCATAGAAATCACTATTTTAGAGGTGAAGAGGACTCAGAGGTCACATGGTATAACATCTTTCATTTTATAGCTGAAACATATTTGAGACTTGTACTATCCAACGTTACACTGATGATTAGTGGTACAGATGGGAAGAGAATCCATGGCTCATAATTTTCAGTCTCTTATAAGCAAGGATAATTACCAGGCTAAAGAAACCTAGATCTGAAAGAGATGATCCCAGTATTCCTTCTCTGCCTTTTTTTTTTGGTGAGAAAAAATCCTTTAGGAGACATAATATAGGCATTATAAAAAGTAGCTTGAACAAATGAACTCATTTTTACTGAAGATAGAAGGGGGAAAACACAAGTCCCAGAGATTATGGTATGAAACTTAGGAGATCAAAATAAACAAGATAATTGAAATTCAGTATTTTATAGACTGATCATGTCCAAGCAGGCCATCAAAACAAATGCTGCAGAGATGAGAGTGAGAGACAAGGGCAAAGAGACAGAGTCACAACTGAAGGCTATGCTGACAAAGTGAAGGAAAAGGTTGGCTGGGGTGAGAATGGGAAAAGGTTTCTTGATCTTTGTTGCTTTTCCTGTCTAGAATTTTTCTTTCTCCTTCTCATCCGTGCCCTGCCAGTATCTATCAAAAGAATCTATTTATGCATTAGCTTCATTGAAGGCAGTTTGGCTGGCACAAGGCTTCACTTCATTCCAATGTGTCATCCTGAAGAGGCTAAAATGGATCGATGGCTTTGCTTTGCACCCTCTCTTCCCCCTGCCCTTATAAATACTTTTATTTGAATTCTGTCAGGGTGGCCATTTCTTATCCCTCTGCTTTTGGCCCTTTTTGGTTTAAAGTCGTTAATCTGCAAACACAACTAATTAGCTCTGTTCTGTTCAAGGAAAAGCAAACCCCACTCATCCTCTTGCTTTATTGGATGCCAGAAAGTGTATGTTTAAGGATCAATGGATCTTGCCAATAGAAAGAATGCTCTCTATAATTACATGATCTGCTCGGGTAAGCTATAAAATGAGAATTACACTGCATGCCTAAACCTCCCCAAGAATTATGCAGTTACTTACTATAGGACTAAATTTTTAGGGGTTTTTTTAGAAGCAACTTTTGCTTATTCAGTGAGGCAATTCTCACTCTCTCACCAGAAGAGCAAGGAACAGGAATATAAGGTGACTCTGTGGTGTATTTCAGCTCTGACATTTTAAAAGCTTTTCAGGAAAGGCTAGGCTCAGGACCTCAGGGTTAGTATGAGATTGAAAAGCTCAACTCACTTTATCTTGCCTCTTCCATTCTTTCATTTTGGGGAAAGCCGCCTTAAACACCCCTCTTTTCCTCTCTCTCACTAATCTCTCTACAAAAAATTTTAAATACTTGTGTCTAATTTTTTAAAAGGAGAAACAATTGAATTGATGAAATTAAAAATCCTTATAAGTTCCTACAAAGGAAAATTAATTATTAGGAGAAGCATGTGTTAGAAGTGAGAAGCACAAAACCATGGAAGAGGCTGGATTGATTAGTCTATAAGCAGTTTAGGCTGACTGAAGAACAGCTTCCATAGTCAGAGGCTTAATATATAATCATAGAGAGCAAATACATCTCTCTCCCTCTACCTCCCTCCTTTTCTTTCTTCTTCCTCTCTCTCTCCATCTCTCTCTTTCTCTCTCTCCCTCTCCCTTATTCCTCACCTTCTCCCTACTCTCTCTCTCTCTCTCCCTCTCCCTCATTCCTCACCTTCTCTCTACTCTCTCTCTCTCTCTCTCTCTCTCTCTCTCTCTCTCCCTCTCTCTCTCCCCACCCCTCCCTCTCCCTCTTCTCCCTCCCTCCCCCCTCCTCTTGTGTAACTTCTTATGAAGTCTAAATTGAAAACAGAAAAGTGCAAACAAGCAAGGTGCTACAATGATGCAATGATTTATGTATGCAGAAGAAAAGGTTAAAGCTAGAAAGTGAATATAGATAATTATCTAACTGCTAAGTATTGCAGAGAAAGTAAGGTGACCATGTTCGAGGGTTTTATCTTTTATTCAAAGAAACCAGGTGATAAAGTAGATAATCACTATGACCCTCTGTGGCTTGCCACTGTACATCCTTCATAACACAAGTCAAAACTATTCATGCAACTGAATATTATATATAATTTTCATCCCATCTATTGTCATTAGAGACATTTCAGCTCTACTCTCTGAGGTGGGACTGAAGACATAGGTATTAGTACTATGGATAGATAGCTCATTATCTCCATCTACAATAGATTTAAAAAAGAATGAATAATAACAAAAAACTGCTTTCCTCTGCTGAATAGCCATCTAGTTTTCAAAATTTCTGACATCAGGTTTGTTTCCCTCAAATCTTTACCCTTTGAGAATCCCTCTTTTGATTTTTCTTTTTACTCCATCACCTGCCTTTCTTCTTTGCCACTCACAAGGAATTTAATTTTAACTTCAAGACTATAAGGACAGAGATACCACATTTAACATTATTTAGATATATCCCTCAGAGTTCACCCATCCTTATCAGTTCTCTGAGAGGTATTGCCAAAATAGCATTTTAGTTCTAATATAAAGGAGAAAAGGTTCACCACTCCCCTCTTCCTTAGAGAAATAGAGCAGATGGATAGTGAGCTGGGCCCAGAATTTTGAATCAGGGGAGATTAGGCTAGATTTCATTTGAGAGATTATATAGGACTTTTAAAATCATCACGAACTCTTTGATGCTGCTCCAAATCCATCTTTTTAATGCTAATATTCTCCTAATGATACTATATGACTGTAGATTATGGCATACTACAACCTTTAGAAGAATCAACATTTGGTGACTCAAAAGACCCATTGTTGGTATATGGCATTCTGCTAATGATAATTTGTATATGAGAGATGGCATATATACTCTTCTCCAGTATGATTATGACTAGATAAAGAAATGTTCTCTCTCAATGCCTGGAGAGGCATAGACGATTAGGGCATAGTATTTGAAGACATTGAGAAATTATAATTTGTAGTATGGATTGGAGACAGAGATTCATTGATGTATTGAAAAAAAAAGTGAAGGAATAATGGGGAAAATCTCTCTATTTGCATATATAGTATAAAGACTTGCCCATAAACCAATGGAAAAATTAGAAATACACTTTAATGTTCTCAAGAGCACCATATTGCAACTTAATCAAGAACTCAATTAAGATTAGATAAAAACATATAATCTCTTTTTCTGCTTCTTTATCAAGCATCATCAGAATTGCATTCTCTTGGAATAGGAGATTATTGTACTATTTTCTCTGAATATTTTTTTTATCTGTATACAGAAGTCACTTCTTTTCCTGAGGCTACTTTCATCTTGATCAGAGGTGTGGCTGGGAAGGATTTTTAGATTAAAATGCAGTTATTGTTGTAATGGTACAGATTAAAAGCACTTCTATGTAGCTGACTTGCAATAGACACAATTGAAAAAAAATTCATCACTCTTGTGCTGTCTTTAAATGTAATGATTAATGTTCCATTACAGGATGATATATATGCCCATAGATTACTGTTTGAATTACTGTGCCTATTTTATGACTTATTGTTTTCTGGGGATAGCTGAACATTTTATTTAAAGATCGGTGAGGGATTAAGTCAATTCCCTTTCTTCTTGGCTGGAATTAAAAATAAAATAAAACTTTTTTTTTAAAGAGTGCACTGTGTTGAAAGTAGGCATCTAGATTCAAATCAATCATTTGTCAGTAAGGCTTATGAAAAGCGTAACACGTGCTTACGGGTTAGGCAACCCCAGGAAATTGTGCCATGATAGAGAAATGATACAAAGCTGAATATAGTGGTGCTGATTCTATAACTCCTGCAACTGGGGAGGCCGATGGATCACTTGAGTTTTAGGGCTCTGAGTTTCAGTAGGGTTCTGGCTAAGTTAGTACCAATATGGTAAAGCCCTGGAAGAAGAGGTACCAGACTGCTTAAAGAGGGGAGAACTAATCCAGCTTGGAACTGAAGCATGTCAAAGCTTCCAAGCTAATCAGCAGCTGGGTCTGGCCAGTGAGTTGTCACTGCACTTACAGTTTGGGAAAGGTGAAAAAAAATCCCTCACACAGATAGAAAAAAAAAGAAATGAAGAAATAAAGGGAGGAAGAAGCTAGGGAAAAAACATTCAAGCTAGTATGCAAGAAGGATATCAATATTATCTTATATGCTTAGGTACTGTAATCTGATAGGCAGAGGTTTGTAGTAACCTGGCATTTTACAGAGCTCTAGAAAAACAACTAAGGAGTAAATAGGAGAAAAGTAGATATTTGAATTAGTGGTGGGATTGTGATGAATTTTCAAGGATCCATCCATCCATCCATCTATCTATCTATCTATCTATCTATCTATCTATCTATCTATCTATCTATCTATCTATCTACTTACTTACTTATTTCTTTATCTATTTTGCAGTTGTTTCTGCGGTGGCAGGAAAAAAAGAGAATTGGTCTTTTAAATTTACTGTATTACATTAGTTACACTCGAAGATTCTATGAAGATGATTGTCTTGTGGATTCTGGTTCCAGATCAGTGGATATTTGACTGGAAGGATTTATATTATGTGCTTAGAGAATCAGGCTTTAAATCAGTGTTACTACAGGCTACAGAGGATTTTGTTTTTACAACTACAATAACTAACTCACTGGGGAAGTGTATGTTGCGACCCTTCCCCACTGTTCTAGGAAAAGTTGTTTCAAAAACTTAAGAGTAGAAACATTATCTATCCACTAATTCTGAATTAGATTTGCTGGGTTAAAGAAATTTTATAGCTATAGGAAGTGTAGAACTGAACTTTTCATACTAGCACTTAGTCTGGATTATATGGTCTGATTTAGGTTTTAGAGAAGGGAAAAGCTTTGAGCAAAGAGGCCTATAAATCCTATTGAACTGTTTTTCTTCCTTCCTTCTGCCCTCCCTCCACATTTCTCTCTCTCTCTCTCTCTCTCTCTCTCTCTCTCTCTCTCTCTCTCTCTCTCTCTCTCTCTCTCATTCTTTCTTCCCTCTTTGGAAAAGCATTCTCCAAGAGAAGATGGGAATTGGTAAACACACAAGGTTATTTGTGATGGAAAATTAAAATTAAATGTTGGATGTTATTATTAGAATCATCACATGTTTAAGTGGTCAATTTATGAAAAGAATGAAAGGTACAACTTGTATATATATAAGTAATTTTCATTTTCTTTTAGTTGATAGACTATATGTCACATAAAGCAAATGAAGAGAGGTAGCATAGAACAATGGAAAGAGAATTGAATATGGAGACACTAGACCTGGGTTCAAATCCAGATTCTTCCATTTACTACCTATATGATTTTAATAAACTCATAGTTACATCATCAGTGATGATCTAAGTTCCCTTCTCACTATGATTTCATGCACATACTTTTGCTTAATTACCCCACAGTGAGAGGGAGCTCTATCCTTTAGGCAGTCTATTACATTGTAGGCTAGCTCTACATGCTAGAAAATTCTTTCTTATTAATTGTTCCTACAGTCTCATCTCTTCTCAAGCTTTTCTGTGTTGACTTCTCATATTAGATTGTGAGCTTGATAAGGAGTTTCCTATCACTTAGCCTCATGTTGGGCACATAATGAGTGCTTAGCAAGAGGTTGGTTTTTTAACTATTGTTTGTATCTATCTATCTATCTATCTATCTATCTATCTATCTATCTATCTATCTATCAACCTACCTACCTATCTTTAGCAGTCTATCTGTCTTGTCTGGCTGTCTCTCCTTCTCTCTATCATATATAGCAATAGTCGGCAACCTTTTTGGCCGTGAGAGCCATAAACACCTGCGGAAGGAGGAGGATGGAGGTGGAAGGCGCTGGAATATGGGGCAGGGGCTGAAGGCCCCCCTGGGGCACATCCTGGGTCTCTGCCTGGACTGGCTGGTCGGGAGGTGGAGTCAGATATGGCTTGAGAGCCATACGTTGCTGACCCCTGATACCCTTAAGAGATGTTTTCAAAATACCTCAGACTCTTGGTTGCTCTTTTCTGGGTGGTGTATTTCAAGATGTGATTTTTGTTATTTTTGTTATTATGAGTACTCCACTTATCAAAATGGATCTTAATCTTTTAATGACTGTTTGAGAATTTCTGTGATTGAAAAATTCATTTTACATATGGATATATCTATATTATTGTCAATCTCAGTTATCTTATTATACATATAGCTACAGATGTATTGATTATCTATCCAGATAGCGATATCTAAACCTTTTTATTATCTATCTTACTTCCTTCATCTTTCTTTCTTTCTT
>NC_058130.1:238997518-239067343 GCF_016433145.1 Gracilinanus agilis
GTGACCCTGCACAAGTATTATAGATATTTTATATATATATATATATATATATATATATATATATATATATATATATATATATATATATATATTATAGAGTCTCTGGGCTTCTTTTTCCTTATCTGTAAAATGAGGTAGACCAGAGGACCTCCAAGGTCCTTTTGAGGTCTAGATCCTATGATCTATTGGACAAATACCAAGGTAGGAATTGACTGCCAAGCTTTGTCCTTTATTCTCAAATATTCATTTCACACTATGGCTTTTTGCTGAGCTGACACAGAAGGGAGGGCTAAAGGTAACAGGGAGTAGAGGTTTTCTTAGCTTGATTTTAAAGTGTCTTTCCAATTCAAAACCTCTGTTCAAGCATGAGGGCACACGCATAGCAACAGAGGGGGAAAAAAGCTTAACTTTGCTAATGATGGATGTGGGGATCATTGGCTATGCAGATCACAGAAGAAAGCCATTCTGCTTAGTTTTAATTCCACCAGGATCATTTACCTTTTGAAGGATAGAAAAGAATGAATTGAAGATCAAAATCATCAGCCTTATTTGGCTTCATCCAAGATTTATGGCAGCTGCTTTCAAGGGCAACTAAAACCAACTGCAGAATTCACATCTGTACCACTTCCCTTTTCTTCTTTCAATATTTTATAAATGTTCAGGCAAAGTCAACCTTTGGGGACATTAAAATTAAATGCCACCCCCCCACTAAATGTCTGAATAAGAACATGTACCAGTAATCACTAAATTTAACTACTTTCTCTGAATCCACACCTTTTTGAATTAGTTGTCCCCAAGTGCTGCACTGACTGTATTGTGCATTTGTCACAAAGATGGTTATAATGCTAGTTTTCTTTTTGTGTCTATATGTGTATGTGTATGTGTGTGGTTAGAAATATTAAACTTTGATTTAAACTGTTAATAACACAGTGCCTATTATAATGAGCTTTTGACTTGAATTCATTTTTAAACAAACATCCAAAGGATATCAGATGGACATTCAAAATGAAGATATATTGTACTTAATTTAAGTGTCTTGATGTGCAGCCAAAAAAATCAACTAACTAAAGCACACCAGGAGGACATTTTCTGTGATCTCTGAGCAAGTAAGTAAGGTTGCTTTGGTTTCTTCAGATGTTTTGATTAGTTTTGACAGCGAGAAATACATCTTGCATCCATATGATAAAGGACTACAATATAAGTGAGGCTGATAAAGTGCTTCACAAATTATCCTGAGGATCAAGCACAGTAGACAAAAATTGATAAGGCAAATTAGTTTTCTATTTGCAAGCTGCTCGAGAGCTCCAAACTTCTCTATGCTAAAACACTTACTCTTATAATCCCCCGAGTTTAGCAGCTGCTAAAGATTCACAGCACTAGCTTTTATCATTCTAGCTGAGGAACAGCTTGGTTACCATGTCCCTGGTTATATGAATGTCCTACTATGTTCAAAGTGTCAAGTGTGAGTGGCAAGTGAATATAAATAATGAATGAATTTGTGGTGGTGCTACATTTTCAGTTATTATACTCTCTTTTATTAAATCATCACTTGATGCTGTCAGAGAAAACTTTACTAATGTAAATTGTAATTCTTTGTGTGATCTGGTTTTATATATCTGTATAACTTCTTATCCAGTGGGATAAATATAGACTGTAAAGTCAGAAGCTCTGGGTTCAAAACTAACCACTACCTCTAACTATAGAACTTTGGATTTACCTTTTGGGTCTCACGTTTCTTAACTGCAAACTGATGTTACATTGCATAATTTCTAAAAACTAAATGATCATGACACATGTAAAACCCAGTGGAATTGCTTGTTGGCTATGGGAGAGGGTGAGAGGAAGGGAGAGAAAGAACTTGAATCATGTAACCATGGAAAAAAATTCTAAATTAATTAAATAGAGATTCAAATTAAAAAATAAAGCAAATGGCAACATAAAATTGGAAAAAACCCTAAATGATCATAATAGCACACATGAGGGAAATGAAGGAACAAAGAATTGGTTCCTCTTTGCCTTTTTCTTCTAAATTTCTCTTTCTCTACTCTTTCTAAGCCATCTCATTCACTGTTAGAGCTTCAATAATCACATCTATGCAGATGTCTTCAAAAATCTATACTTTCAGTCCTGGTGTTATCCTTGAGCTCCACCGAATGCATCAATAAGGATTCCTTAGTACAATTAAGACTGGAAGAGCCATCAAGGATATCTCATCCTTTCTTATGGTGTGGAGATTAGCAGCTAAAAATCTTAATCTAGTTAATTTTTCAGATGAAGAAGCCGAAGTCCTAAGACATTTAGTGATTTTCCCAAAGCCCAAATGAGAACTTGAATACAGGTTCTCTGATCTGTATGTGCTCTTTCCATTCTAGTTTATCAATGTCTCTTTGAGGTTCAGATAGATTTTCTCTGGGACTTCCAAGCTTCCATACCTCTGTGATTTTGCTTATGGTGTTCCATAGCCTTTGATATGATTTGCTCAAACCATTCTGCCTATTGAATTGTTCAAATGCATCCTTTAAAACCCAGTTCAAGGGGGCAGCTGGGTAGATCAGTGGAGTGAGAGTCAGGCCTAGAGACAGGAGGTCCTAGGTTCAAACCCGGCCTCAGCCACTTCCCAGCTGTGTGACCCTGGGCAAGTCACTTGACCCCCATTGCCCACCCTTACCAATCTTCCACCTATGAGACAATACACCGAAGTACAAGGGTTTTTAAAAAAAAACCAGTTCAAGTGGCATTTCTTCCATGAAGCTACCCTGATTTCCAGGTTAATAATAATCTCTCCTTGCTCTCTTAGCTCTTTGTTTTTATCTTTCTAATGGCTTTATAAGACATTATTTTGTATTAGTGATTCATGTATGCATCACATTTCTCTTTTAGACTTTAAGTGACACAGAACCTGAGGTTGTCTTGCCTAAATCTGCTATTTCACTAGGACGGTAGTCCTTGCATACTTAATATTTCTGAGTAGAGTAGAACTGAATTAAGGACAGATACCTTAAATGTGGAGGAATAACAATAGAACCTAGTTTTTGGTCTTATATTATCATTGTATTCTTCTTCTTTTGGCCTTAACCTGAGACTGATGGACGCCCATACGATTTAGGAGGTTTTTGCTATTTGAACCAAAAAATGGCACAGTTAAGTGACTTCCTTTCTCTTTACCCATCTGCCATTTCTTTCTTTGATTGTCTCATCTGTAGTAGTTTATTTGAAAGTCTCTGAGTCAAACAAGAGGGTAGCTAGGTGATGCAGTAGATAGAGCACCAAACCTGGAGTCAGAAAGACCTGAGTTCAAATGGAGTCTCAGACACTTACTAGCCTCAGTTTCCTCATCCATATATAATGAGATGGAGAAGGAAATGGAAAACCACTCCAGTATCTTTGCTAAGAAAACCCCAAATGGTGTCACAAAGGGTTGGTTTGAAATGACTCAATAGCAACAACAAAAGTCAAACAAGGAGTAAACAGAAGAGCTGTGATTTGAACCCAGGTTTTAAGACTCTTTATCTAGGTTTTCTTTGATTCCACCATACTGCTTCTACTTCAGACCCCATTTGAGAATGAATGTATTTCCATATAATGATTTTTCCAGATAACTGGATAATCCCTTTAAGCACTCATTTAAAAAAATTAGCCATTTTCGATGCAAATATTTCTAAGCTGTGCAGTACGCTTCCCTGCTTTCTTAAACAGAATGTACTGAACACAATTTAAACTTTTCTTAATGATTTAGGGTCATCATGAAGAACATCAGTTATTGGATTGTGCTATAATGCAATGCCCTCAGTAGCTAATGAGGTGTATAGGGCAGTTTGCTCCTGTACTAAAAGGTTCCAAAGGGCTCTTCTGAAGAACTGCTCTGTTTTTGTAATTTCTTCATCTCCTCCCTTTGCTGTCATGTCTCTCTTCTTGCTGATGTCAATGTATTCTGACTGCTATGATCTAATGCCTTATTTAAGACTCAATTACCTGGGTGACAGCATGAAGATGATGCTATCTCCCCTAACAGAGGCAGCTAGGTGGTGCAGTGGGTAGAACATTGGTTTTGGAGTCAGGTTAGATTTAAGTTCAAATCCAGTCTCAGACATTTAATAGCTATGTGACCTTAGGCAAGCCATATAACCTCTGTTGCCTTAGTTTCCTCAACCATAAAATGGGGATAATAATAGCCCCTGCCTCCCAGGATTGTTGTGAGGATCTAACAGTGTCTGGCTCATAGTAAAGTGCATAATAAATGCTTATTTTCTTCCAAGCTAATCCAGTAGGCATTTTTCTCTTATTTCCCAATTCATTTTTCGGTCTGAGTTTGTTAAAAGTGGAACCTTCTACTGATGAGTGGTTTTATAGCATATAATGTTGTTATTGAATATTCCAGAGCAATGATGAAGCATCAATGAACTGAATTCAATAAACATTCATACTGGACTAGATACTGAGGATACAAATGTAGAAAACAACCCATTCCTTCAAGAAGGTTATAGTCTACACACAAATGCTGATCAAAGGTAGGATGAGATAAGAAAAAAGAAATCTAGGCAAAGTGCTCTGAAAGTTTGAATAGGGAGAGATGACTTTCATCTGGAAGCAGAAGTCTATCAGGACAGTCTTCCTGGTAGAAATCAAGTCAAGTCAGGTTAACAAACATTTTTTTAAAGCCAACTACATGCCAGACACCATGCTAAGCACTGAAGGTATAAAAAAGGGAAAAAAAAACAAACCAAAACAAACAAAAACCAGTCTCTGTTCTCCAAAAGCAGAGTATAATGAGGGAGACAACATGTAAATAATTATGTGGAAAGAAGATATATATATATATATACAGGATAAAATAGAAGTAATCTTATAGAGAAGTCACAAGAATTAATGGGAGTCAGGAAAGGCTTCTTCCAGGGAGTGAAATTTTAGGTGGCACCTAAGTTGGACTTTGAAGGAAAAGAAAGATTACAACAGATGATGGCATGATGAGATTCTATTCCAGGCATGAAGGACATCTGGTGCGAATGGACAGAGATGGAAGAGATCAGGTTAAGGTAGTCAAAAGCTAATAGTCTTGTCTAGAATAGATTATATGCAGGGGAATATGAATTATATACATATATTGCTGTACCAATAATTTGTACAATTATAAAATTATACTAAAGACAAATTTTAAAAAGGTGAGACAAACATGAAATTCATTCATTCTAGAATTAATACAAAGTCACTGATATTTTTGGGGAGTTGTATAAATGGAGATTTTGAACCTTGGACCTCCCTCTTTCCCTTTTGCTCTTGGGAGTGGGCTGGTTTAGTTTAGTATCTTTTTGCTAGTATTTTGTTGTTAGTTTGTTATTAATAAAATTTTATAAATATAATATTTAGTTCTTGGATATTAATTTTAAAATCCACAGAGTGACTTGGTCAGACTTCTGCATTAGGGTTATCAATTTGGCAGTTGAGTGAGAGATGGAATGGAGTGAGCTTTGGAGACCGGTTAGGAGATTTTTAAAATAATCTATGTGTCAATATGAGAAGTAATATGAACCCGAACAAAGGTATTAGGTAGCTGTGGGAGTAGTGAGAAAGGATTTGAGATTTGAGAGATCTTATAGAGGCAGAAACAGCAAGATTTGGCAATATATTGACTAAGTGAGAGAAAGAGGAGAAAGGAAAATGATGAGTTGGGGAAAATATAAAGGTTGCAAAATTAAGAGATTTGATGGACAATGATGATCTGTACAGAAATGTGGATGTTCTGAAACAGAGTTGGTTTGGGAGGAAAGTAAGAAGGGAAAAGAATAAAGGGAGAGGCTGTGGAAAAAGGGAAAGGATATTGGCCTTAGGTAGAAGACTATCAGTCATAGTATCGAATATAGCCTGAACAAGAAATAGTTAAGATATTGCAGTAATAAGCTCATTTCTTTTTGCTAGTAAACCTTAATTGTGATCTGAATAATTTCATTCTGGGCCAATATTGAACATCTTTTGGTTAAGGCTGTCAGTGGATCTGAATGTAATCTTATATCTAAAAAGCCAGTACAGTGTCAAATTCTCTTTGACAGGAATTAACGTTCCTTCATGTGAGAAAGTTTCAGGACAAGGTCTGCATCCATTTCTCTTTCTACATTCTGTTACCTCAAAATAGTGCTCCATCAGACACTTAAAAAATAAAACCAAAAAGACTGCAAATCATTCAACAACGCAAAATTGATGCTAGAACTTTAGACATGGCCTTTGACTGATGACATTGAGCAGAAGTGCTCTGATCATTTGGAATGTTATAGATGCGACCTCTGAGAGAGATGGAAGCTGTGATGAGCAATGATGATTTGGCACTAAGTTTGTTACTGAGAAGAAAAATGACTGTATGAACAAAGCAAGCAATGAGCCCCTGAACTGGAGGTGATGCATGAAGAATGAGAGGAAGAGGAAGAAGAAAGCTGTGCATTATGTCAGAAAGAAGACAGGTGAGTTCTAGGGTGGCGTATTTAATGGACCTGCTGAGAGATAATTAATGGATGTGACCAAGAAGATAGGATGATTCCAGCTTCAGAAAGTTTGTTTGAAACAGATATGGAGCTTAGGGATTTAATTGTGATTTCAGGCATTTAACATATCTTATTATGATATCCCAGTGCAAAAACTAGAACTTAATTAGAAGTGAATATATTGGGATTTCATTTATGCTCAAATTAAATATTTTATATGTATAATTTTAAGTTTCTAGAATTTGACTAGAAAAATCTAACTCTCAAATAATTAAACATAATTATAATTGCAAAGTACTGAGCCTAGCATGTAGAAAACATGATATAAAGTTTTAGCTATAATGCCATAAGTACAGTAATTTGGGGAATAATAATAACAAATATTAGACCTGTAGAATCTTAAGATTGAGAAGATGCCTAAGAAGCTTTCTTGGGAAATATAGAATGCTGGGCCTCAGGAAGACCTTAGTTCAAATCTTGCTTCTTACACTTACTAGGTATGTTAACTTAGATAAGTCACTTAACCCTCTTTGCCTCAGTTTTCTCATCTATAACGTGAGCTAGAGAAGGGAATCACAAACTTCTCCAGTGTCTTTGCCATAAGAACCTCAAATGGGGTCATGAAGAATCAGTTATGACTAAAACAACTGAACAACCAACAGTAAGAAGCTTTCCCCTGAAAGTGAGAATTGCCTCTATAACATCTCAGGTAGGTGGTCTCTATTTGAACAGTGCCAAAGATGGGAAACTTATCACCTCACATGATAGCCTACTCTAATGTTGGATAACTCCTTTGGAAAGTCCTTCCTCTCACTGAGGTGTAATCTCAGAATTCTAAGAAGTGCTTCTCATAGAAGTTGGTATCCAGAACTGAAAAAACCCAACAGACTTTACTTGTGGTTTGATTAATTTAGAGTATTTGCTTTATCTTGGGCATTTACTTCTGCTTAGATGAGAGAAAAACACTACCTAAGGATGTAGCCATGCACAACTGTTGGCTCATATTAAGTTTTCAGTCCACTAAAATTCCTAGGACTTTTCCCCATGAGCTGTTGCTCAGCCAATTCTTTACCTCATTTTTTATTTATAGAGTGGTCATTCTGAAACCTAATTGTAGGACTTAACGATTAGCCACATTCTATTGTCTCTAGTTGGTTTTGAGCTTCTGAGATTCATTGGATCTTGATTCTGTCATCCAGATTGAAATTGGTTTGCATTATACAAATGTATTCACAAATTTGTCCCAAAAGAGTATTTATGAAGGGTACTAAGAACCCTAAACTAATGTCTACTAATGTACTGCTTATCTCCTAGGGTGGATGACAGTGGTTTAAACTCACCTCTGATATAGCTAGGCTATGAATCTAAGGACTAGATGAGGAAGCATCAAGCTTTAGACTTGTCTGAACTCAAAACTCTTATGGTGATCACCTGGACACCATGAGGGAGAAAAATTAATATTATCTGATTACTATTATATTGCTTCTGATTTTATGCAGTATTAATTTTATAATTGGTCTGCATCTACCTCGTTGTAATTTAGCTCAGGAATGCAACTGAATTTGAATCTACCTGGCTTAGTTGAGCTCATGAATCCAGCTGAACTAGCTCAAAGTTTAGTTTAAAAGAAAGATTATTATCTCTCCTCTTAAATCAGTCTCCCCAAGGATACTTAATGGACATCCATTTGTTAGTTCCACAAAACTGCCAATCTCAAAAGACATGGTCTGTTCTTTCCTGTTTTTTGTTTAGTTAAGGGAGTTTTTAATCTCTTACAAGAAGACAGCAAGTATGCCCCTAGCAAAGACTAGAGGATACAAATGCATCTGCCCATAAAGTAATTAACATTTCTTAATTGTTAGGGGTGTGATCATCCACACTTGAAGGTCAATCTACATTTCTCAGCATCAGCCAATTGTGATATTTTGCAACCACTCAGAACTTCTTTCCTGACTTTCAAGAAAGAGGGTTTTTTTCTCCTGACTCTTCAGGGTCACTGACCTAACTAAGGAGACCATGCAAATCCACTTTATTAACAGCGATACACATCACTATTAATACACTGTTATCTTGCTGAGAGAAAATGTGCCTCAGTTTGCCTGTGTTGTACTTTACTCACCAGAACACAGAGAATGATGGAATAAAGGGTGTTCCTTTCGGTTCTGGTGCTACAAGAAAGCAAGATATATCAGAAAAAATCAGAAATACCAGGACTCTACCTGCTGAAAATGCTTTGGTACAGATGGTGCTGACCAATAAGGTTGGCAAATGATAATCAGTATATCAGCAAGTATTTGATAAGTGCACATTATGTGCCAGGTACCATAGTAGGCACTGGGTTTATAAAATACAAGCAATAAAACAGTCTCTATTCACAAGGATCTTATATTTTCAAATAGGAGACATGTATATAAAATTTTTTCTACAGCATACAGATAAAGTGAATGAATACAAATATATACAAAATACAAGGTAGTTTGGGAAATCGGAAGCTATTATTACTCAGAAGGGGTTAGGAAGGGATTTATGAAGAAAATGATGTCTGACCTACATATTCAAGGGAAAGGCAGACTCGAAGTGACTGTAAGGAGGGAATGCATTCAAGGTATGGGAGATGGTCAGTGGAAAGGTAAAGAGATAGGATATCAAGTAATATATTTAAGGATCAGAGATTAGGAGAGTTTGGCTGGATTACAGAATGTGGGAAGAAGAATAATGTTCACTTAGTCTGGAAATATAGTTTGGAGCCAGGTTAAACTTTAAACTTAACTTTAATACTTAAGCATGGAAGTTTATATTTGGTCCCAGAAACAAGAAGTCACTGGATTTACTTTGGAAAGTTATTCTGCCAGCAGAATGTACTGGAATGGCAAGAGACCTGAAGCAAGGAGAAGAATTAGGAAGCTATCAAAATATTCTAGGAAAGAAAAGTTGAAGTCTAAATTTATGAATGCTATATCAAGAAAAAATTGCAAATATCTCATAGCAGTTATAGGAATGAACACTATACTGTTAATGCCAATAATATCTTAAACTTCACATAACAACACAATAGAACATTGCATATCATTGTAATTGTAAGAAACAATTTTATTCCTAAACTTGGATTTAATAAAAATAAAAAGAGTGGGTATTGATGAGTTAATTACATCTGATAAAATCCATTACTCAAATACTTCACAGTGGTACAGTAATTACTTGAAAAGCACTTTACCTTCTTTCTACCTAAAATAAGCCTGATCCTATTTTTCTTAACAGAATTCATCACATATTAATTGTTAAGAGATGAGAACACCACTGAACCTTCCAAATTTAGGCTAATTATCAGGACACCTCCCTTCAATTGAATATCAACTCAGATACTTTGGCTATCTTTTCTTCCCTATATCATTAGAGTTATCACTAAGGTCTTTACTTTTCTACCTTCCAGAGAGCCTTCCCATATAACAAATAGTTGTTTTAGAGAGGGAAAAATCATCATGATTTATCAATACATTGAAAAAGTTGTATTCACTTGATTCATAGTAATTTCACTCCCATTCCATCAGTTTTATATCATGTATATCTTTGTGTTTCTTGTAAGATTTTGTTTTCATATCCAATCTGTTACTTTTTTTATTTTGTTGGATTGTTTGATCCATTCACATTTAATGGTATGAGAATAAGGTTTATATTTTCCTCTGTCTGTTTTTTATATTATTTCAAATAATTATTTTTCCCTCTTCTCCTATAAACACTATTCTGTTCCCTCAATTATTTTACCTTAATATTTTTTAAGGTGACCCTATTCCCATTGACTCTCTTCCCTTCACCCCTGATCTTTTATTCTCATCTGATTTTCCCTTGAGTTTTGGCTTAGTTCCTTTTTCACTCCTGAGTTTATTTGGTCATATAATTTTCCCACTCCCCTTTTCCTTTTCTGTTATTCAGGCAGATTCTCTTCTCCTCTTCCTCTTCAACTAGTCCTTTTTACTAGTTTTTTAGATTTAATTTTTTGTGCTGCTTCCAAAAGTATTTCTCTCACACTCTTCATTATCAATTCTCTCTGTCTACTCAAGACCCCCATTCTCTGATTTAATGCTCATCCAATTAAAGTTTTCCAGGTATCCATTCTAGGTTCTCCTTTCGAGGCAGTTTCTCTCACTGCTTTGTAGAGTTTACTCCATAGTGTCCCTTTCCATTTTGTCTCATTCCTAAAACCATGCTAATTATTTCAGGTGTTGGAGAGCACTGATCCATGGCAAGATCCCTCCCCCACCATGTCCCTGATTAAGCAACC
Source organism: Gracilinanus agilis (assembly GCF_016433145.1). NCBI lineage: Eukaryota > Metazoa > Chordata > Mammalia > Didelphimorphia > Didelphidae > Gracilinanus > Gracilinanus agilis. Next base: position 239,008,268 of record NC_058130.1, read on the forward strand.
ACACACTAATCTATGCCCTCCCTGGTTACCTTTATTCCCCGTTGGCCTCAAAGTCTCCTTCTTGGGTTCATGTTCTTCTATTCCCCCAGGTTCAACTTGCCCCTAGGAGTTTCAACTTCCTCTCTCCCAAGACAAGATGAATAGACTTTCTAACACCAAATCATGTAGGACACACCTAGTGAAAGGAACCCATCTCTCTTCGTGGATCATTGCTCTTTTCTCCATAGGAATACATCAGTGGAACACTCTCTCATCACAAAAACAAGGCCTCCTTCCTTCCCTCCCTTTAAATCTTTTCCTCCTCCTCCTCCTCCTCCTCCTCCTCCTCCTCCTCCTCCTCCTCCTCCTCCTCCTCTCCCACATCCCTGTAGATCTTTCTCTTTATGAGACCACAGGGGTCACCTTCCATCATTGGCCCTTGATTTTATTCCAGTAAGTAACACCTACCTCTGAATTTCCCTGCTTCCCTCCTCTCTTTCATATACCTCCCCCCAATACTGTAATTTAGTCTCACCAAATGCAACAACAACAACAAAAACAAATCCATTCATTCATCTGTAGGCAGGATGTTGCCAAGTTTTATCCATAATACCTCCTAGCTGTTCTCTACTATTTCCTCCACCAATCTTCTACCTTCCTCCCTGTCTCCTTGTGTACATTCAGAAAGAAGTTTTTACTGGTCTCTCAGCTGTCACTATGTTGCTGCTGTTGTCCTTGGCTGCCGCATTTATTCACTCCTTCTGCATTTCCATTGTTTGGAGTGCCCGAGCAAATAATTTCAGTTCATTTTTTCTTGCTAAAAATGTTTTGAACACCCCTTTATTATGAAATTCCATCTTTTTTCATGTATGGTTAAGCTCAGATTTTCAGGGTAGTTTACCCTGGGCTACATCCTAAGCTCCATTGCTCTTCAGAAGACATTATTTCATTCCCTTCTAACTTTTCTGGTGGGTGCAGAATAGACTCAATTTAAATTTCCTTTCCTTTATATTTGGAGGACTTCTGGTAGCTTGCAGAACTTGTTTCTGAATTGAAATGTTAAATTTAACTGTTATGTATCTTGGAGTTTGCAGCCTTTTTTCCCCCTGGAGGTGATCTGTGAATTCTTTCAATTGGTATTTCATTTTCTATGCTTGAGAGTTCTGGACAGTTCTCTTCTATTATTTCTTATATTATGGTGTTAAGGTTTTTGTCTTATATTCTTCTAGTAGACATGTGATCCTTATGTTGTTTCTGGGTATCTTGTCTGACATCAGCATGTTTTACTTGCCTAGGGAGTATATTTTCTTTTAAAGTTTTTTTTTTTTTGGCTTCTCTTTTTTTTACTTTGCCTGTCACTTCTGTATATTTGCATTACCTATAAATTATATTTTTTGTTTGTTTCTTTGGTGAGATTTGTCATCAGAGATTCCAGTTTTTCTCTTCTACCTGTTATTTTTGCTGTACAAGCCATAAATTCTATTCTCATGATTGTCATTTCTCTTCTGAACCACTCAGGAATAACCTGTTGTTGTTCCATGCTTTTCACTCTTTCCACAGTGTTCTTTATAGAATCAGGTTGGGATAATTTTCTTTTGTTTTGAAGTATATATTCACAGATGTCTCTACTTATTTACTAGATGTGGAAGCCATATTTCCTTCTGTTATTAAGGTTTTCCCTGTTGATCCATCTGATTATCTTTAATGTCTTTGATTTTTCTTCTTTCTGAGATCTTCGGTAATAGAAGACTTTTCCTTCTGCTTTTCCCTTATTTACTTTCTGACTCCTCTCTCTCTCTCTCTGATGGAGATTTCCTTGGGAGCAGGATCTCAAAGCGTATCACCTGAATCCCAAGCTGAGCAATTGACAATTCACCAGCCCCAAGTTACTTCCCAGTAGTTAGAACTGGTCCCAGTTTGACACCACTCTTTCCCTCAAGCTTAATGTCCCCTATATGTACTGCGTCTGTCCTGATATCTTATCCTGCTTCCCGTATTCCAATAGTTCTGAGAGCTGCTGCACTTGTTGTCTGGAAATGCCCTGCTGACAGTACAGAAGTTTGAAGCACTAAAATTTGGAGCTGCGACTGCAGGCAGCTTTATGCCCTGAAGAGCTGGTATCATCATTGAGACTTTCTGTTGTGGCCTGGGCAAACTTCTATAAACTGAAGCCAGGAAAGAGGGATGGAAACCTGAAGTATGAGGGATGGGGAGGTGGGTTTTGTTTTAAGTCTGTGTTGGATTCTGGGGTCTGCTAGTATAACCTCTCTACCAGTTGGGAAAGGGCACTGAGTGAGTACGAGATCAATGAGCATCAGTTTTTTTCCTTCTTTTAGATTCTAGATGTCCTAGAAAATGGGGACAGCTGAAATTGCTCTCTAGGGTCATAGATGTAGTCCTGGAAGGGACCTCAGGGGGCATGTAGTCCACCTCTTTCATTTTACAGATGTGGAAACAGAGGCCCAGAAGGAATAAGTGACTTACTTTGGGTCACATAGCTGACTCCAAATCTCTAACTCAGACTCTATGAGTTTAGTTTTATATCCATTGTGACCATATGAAATTTTCTTAATGCAAATCTGGCAGAATCTTAAATTATTAAAAAAGTCCAAATTATAAATTATTTCAAAATAAAGTACTATTTTCAGATATATTCAGTGATATCAACTAGGATAATAAAATATCATCAAAAATTTTGCCTTAATGAACAGATACAAGCAGTTAATCATTAGGATATTCCTTCTTTTTAGGAGAGTGGGAAAAACCTGCATACTTGAAATAGCTTATTCCCTCAACTGGGTCCTTTCTTGCCTCAGTCTTATCTTTTGCTATTGTTTTGAGTCATTTTAAGTCATGTCCAGTTCCTTGTGATCCCATTTGAGGTTTTCTTGGCAAAGACATTGAACTGTTTTGTCATTTTCTTCTTTAGCTCATTTTACAGATGAGGAAACTGAGTTAAACAGTGACTTGTCCTGGTTCATGTAGCTACTAATTATCTGAGACAAAATTTGACCCTATGAAGATGAGTGTTCCTGATTCCAAGCCCAGTGCTCTAACCACTGTGCAACCTAGCTGCCAATTCTTGTCTAACTTTTAATCAATTTGACTAAGCATATTTTCTCACAGATAAAATCATGCTATAAACTTCAGCCCAACTGCATTAGTGCAGTTTGAATGAATGAGGTTTTACTATGATTATAAAGTAGTTCATACCACATTTTGACATCCCCTGGGGTCAAATAAACCAGGGAAGTGAAATAACAGTAATAGAATATTAGTTTTGCATTGAGTCTTGAGGGATGAATTTGTTGGCAGTTTACAAAGATCAGTTTTCTCATTCTAGCATTTATTTTCCTCTTATTTTTCAATGGTAAACAAAATCACTATTCACCTTCTTGGCCTGGGCTACTAAGAAATTCAGAGGGTTCATCATGGCCAGGTGTTTCTATGCACCTGGTGTTGCTGATCAGAGGAGCAAAGGGATTCACAGACAAACACAACAGGACTCATTGTAGACCAGACAATTAATCATTCTAGGTTTCTGATTTGTTTTTTGAAACTTGCTATGTTCCTGTAATGGGAAAAAGACAGCTTCATTTATCACACAACACCTCATGCTGTTTAGTGGACCCTCTCTCTGTGCCCCACAATATCCAGAAAACTTCTAAAACATCTGCTGAGGGTACCAGTATGGGTACTGTCTTACTTTATGCATTAAATTTGTCAGTCCATGGTTTTATGTTTCCTCTGTTTATGACATAGTAAAAGGATAGCTAGAATTGCTAATGTCCTCAGTAGGAAGAATAATTAGTAGGTTCATTAATTAGGGTCCTGTTCTGACACTTGTCAGTGATTACATTTGTTTACTTTGAATATGACATTATGCCTGGCAAAGTGGGAAAAATATTAGGCTAGGAGTCAGGAGACCAGATTCTAATCCCCTCTCTGTCACTAAATTGCTATATGATTTTGGGTAAGTGACTTAACCTTTCTGGTCATCACCTCATCCTTAAAATAGCTGGGCTTTGCTAAATGAGTTTTAGGATCTCTTTTCACTCTGAAATTCCATGATTGTGACTAAAAGAATATCAACATCCATCAGCAAGCGAAAACAGGTTTGAATTTCTACAAACTATCTGTTAATGCTGCAGATTTCATATCAGAGATAGATTCATCCATCACTTTCAACTGCTAGCCTCTGCCATCAAGGCATACAATTGAAAGATAGCAAATCACCGACTTTCATAAAAAGCATAATCCCTGATTCATAACTGTTCTTTTGGCTACAGACTCCATGTCTCAAAATCCAACTCATTGTCTTTCTTGTTCATAATACTCGTAATTAGTGCCTGTTGTGTTGAAATGAAGAAATACTACACACTATGCTCTATGAATTGAAAGATGCTTTTGGACTTCTTTTAATCTTTTAACATGACTATGGAATTGCCTTATCATGAACTCTTTCAGGCTTGAGATCCATGATGAAATGGTTAATATTGATGCCAAGAGAAAAGAGAATATACTCGGTAGATATTTATTTGAACAGAGATGGCCAATCTGGTTTTGCTTTAAGGGTAGAGGACAATACTAATAGTGCATTATTCATGTAGGATTTAAATTTTATAAAACACTTTTCTAATAACAGCTCTTTAAAGCAGATAGTTCCAAGTATTATACCTATCTTACAATTGAGGAAACTAAGGCTTAAAGATTAAGAGACATGCTCACATTCATATAGTATGTAATAGAGCTGGAATTCAAACCTATGTCTTTTGACATAAAGTCTAGTATTCATCCCACTACACCACATTGTTTTTTCTTACAGAAAGATGCAGAGTCAGGAAGCTAACCAATGCTGAATGAATAATCTGTTCAGGGATGCAGTTAAAAGCCTATTTTAACTATTGGGAAAAAAAGTGAGAAAACTAAGTCCAAAAAAAAGCAATGGTCTAGCCAGTTGAAAGTCAACATAGAAAATTTATTATGAATATGTTTAATCTAGTTTTAAGAGACACACTGACCAAGCGCTTAGTCTCTTGGGTGGGAATGACTCAAGGATTTCAATGTAGATTCCACATTCCTGATTATGAATCAGGAAAAGAGGTTATCAGGGATACTTCTAGTGCCCTATTATAGAATCCTGTTTCTTTATGGCAGTAGACAAATTTTCTTTCCAAATTTTTCTTTTATGCATCATTCTATGTTTTATTCCTTATATTTGCCTATGTTGTCCTCTATGCCTGTCCTCCTGCCTCTTAGAATCTCTAATTTTCTTCAAAGCTTAGTTCAAATACTGCCTCCTAGATTCCCCTGCAGTTAGTTCTCTCCTATATAATTTGTCTTATATTTATGTTTCTTATATTTTGTGCTTAATAATATGATATGCTTAAATGAACTTGGTTTCTCATGACTGAATATCAACTCCTTGAAGGTAGGAATTGTTTTAAATTTTGTCTAAGTATCACCAGTACCTTATCTAGTGCCTGGAACTTAATAAATGCTTATTGATTTATTAACTGGCATCTATTTTCTTCATAAATTAAGTAAGAGAAGTATGGCTTTTGACTACAAACATTATCAACACCTCTGTGGTCTGGGCTTATGAAAATTTTGCTAATTACTGATGTCATTGTAGCTACTTCAATTTGCTTGTCTTTCCAAAGTTTAGATTGTCACAGTCTCACAGATTGGACTTTTTTTTTGCCCAAGATGAATCTGTTGATGCAGTTATGATCTAATTTGGAGGGGCAGTGTGGACTAGTGTACAGAATGCCAGTTGTGGATTCAGTAAGATTTAAGTTCACATTTTACCTCTGAAACATGTTATTTGTGTGAATAAGGCAAGTCACTTAAACTCTCAGTGCCTCAGGCAACTCAGACTATATCACAGATGTAGGCGTGCATAAAATGTGGATACCCCAGGAAGGTAAAAGGCCAGTGGGAACCCCCAACTCCAATCAGGCTGTAGTGGAATTATTTAGTCCATGTTCTGTGTGAGGGTTCCAGGTGAGTTGCTCATCTGCTTGGATGGAGAAAATTTCTACACTAGGATTCTCTACCAATTAAGCCAAAATCTGGACAAATAAAAGATAATCTAATTTATATATCTATATGGCAAACCCTTTCTTTCTTTGGGGTCCAAAAGTAACTTTAGCCCAGCTCAGGCTAAGTGAAAACAATTGCTAAATTAGCAGGGTCTGAATAAATGAGACTTTGTTGTAGACATTTCTGCCTTACTTCAAAGGTATAGAGAAAATATGATGATGGATGATGTGAGATTTTTCAGAGGTAATGAATTAGTATCCAGGATCTACATGCTTCAGAGAACTGGTTTGGGCACAAGTGGGCTCTGACATCACTAAGAATAAAAGTAGCCTGAGGATTGTGGAATATAAATCAGAGGCTCTTTGGAATATAGATAAAGAGCTGGAAGGGACCTTAAAATCAAGCCATTTGGAATACAAATCCAGGCAGCGATATTACTACAATACTCATCTTGGTCCCTGATGCCAATGAATTGTCCAAATCTGTATGCTTGTTCCTACTTCCTGGTTATTCCTTATTAGGCACTTTAATCAATCTCTCCATCACCCTCTAGATAGCTTTTGCAGTTATGAAGTGGCCTCCAGAAAGACACCTCCCTATAATACTTGGTCCCTACAACTCTGAGTTGTTCTATCGTGGTGTGGCTGTGGTTCCTCTAACATTTGTCTATAACAATTGGATTTTGATTAAATAATTGGGTTGAGGAAGACCACCATTCTTCCTCCTGGAAAGATTCTACATATATTTTACTTTGGATCTGGGAAAAGTAGAAAATGAGAGCTTTAGCTTTAGTTTGCTAGTGGCTTATCAGACTGAGTAGTGTCAGTTATGCCATGCTGTTTCTCAGAAAACAATATAATTTGCACAATTCAACCTTGCCTGTCATTGCCTGACATACTGTCTAAAACAAAAGCAGATTGAGGAAATGATTCACAATAGTTAATTGTTTTCAGTAATCAGTCTTTCCCATCTGTGCAATGTGTTCAATTTGATGACTTGTGATGAGAATTTTTATAGAGACTTCAATGCATTAAGTTGCTTTCAAGAATCATGCCTTCCTCCCCTCCCCCCCATTTAAGTAGCTACACGGTTATAACAATAATGTCGATTTGGGTTTCTCTATAGTTGAGATAGTAATACAAAATATCTAAACTGAAGAAATAAAGAGAAAAGTCTGGACATTTGTAAGGAAAGAAAGAAAGAAAGGAAGGAAGGAAGAAAGAAAGAAAGGGAGGAAGGAAGGAAGGAAGGAAGAAAGAAAGAAAGAAAGAAAGAAAGAAAGAAAGAAAGAAAGAAAGAAAGAAAGAAAGAAAGAAAGAAAGAAAGAAAGAACGAAAGGAAGGAAGGAAGGAAGGAAGGCAGGAAGGAAGGAAGGAAGGAAGGAAGGAAGGAAGGAAGGAAGGAAGNAAAGAAAGAAAGAAAGAAAGAAAGAAAGGAAGGAAAAGTATCCAGTGAATAATGACTACTATTTTTTTTCACATAAAAAATGGATTATGTCTTTTGGCTTTGATAAACTCAAAAGGGAAGGGGAAAATCGTTCAATATCTCACAAAGAACTAAATTCAGGATGATCTATGCAGAAAACATTAATCTTCCGTTATCACATGAATACGCAACACATCTAGTTTGGGAATCTATGATGCCACTCAATAAAATTTATCATTTTTGATAGGAAACCATTAATTTACAACAGTTGTATTCAATGGATGACTGTGGATTAAACTCACCTTTGATATAGCAAAGCTTTCTTCCTGCACTGAATCTCAATTCAAACCCCACTTTAAAAATGAATTTTCCTATTTGTATGCCACAAATTTCCCTGGACTGAGGAGCCACTTGGTATACAGAGGGTGTAAATGTTAAGCAAAGATTAAAAAAATTACTTTATAATAGGGACCCACCACAAAATTCTTTTTGAAAATATTAGAAGCAAACATGTTTCCTGTTGATTGTACATTATTAGCAACAATACAGTGTATTTGGGAATGGGGGAGAGATTTGAGGTACAGTTAGACTCCTTTTACCTGACAGTTTTCTTTGGGAGTTTTTTTTTTAACCCTTGTACTTCAGTGTATTGTCTCATAGGTGGAAGATTGGTAAGGGTGGGCAATGGGGGTCAAGTGACTTGCCCAGGGTCACACAGCTGGGAAGTGGCTGAGGCCGGGTTTGAACCTAGGACCTCCTGTCTCTAGGCCTGACTCTCACTCCACTGAGCTACCCAGCTGCCCCTCTTTGGGAGTTTTTTCATTTGACCTCTAGAAGTGACTCTCAGGAAGTAGCTTCTGAAAACCCAGGACTAGGAAGTCCAAGAGGTTAAAACTACTTTTCATCACAGTATGAAGATTTTCCTTTGCATATTAAAATACTCCTCCTTTTTCCAACTATATATTTATGTGAAGCTGGATTTTTTCATATACTTCAACCAAAACAACATAGCAGAACAGATTGAATGCAGAAAGCAGATATGAGAATCCAGCTGTCTTCCATTAAGTCAGACATTAAAGAGATTTGCAAAAATATGTAAAACAATGCACTCTTCTCACTAAATGTTTTGTTTTGGAAAAATATAGTTATTTTTCATAAAATGTTGGTTATGTTAAGATGGTGACACTAACTGGGATGAAATTTCTAAAAAACTGAAAGAGGCAGATCAAGAGAAGCAGAAAAATGTGTTAAGACAGTAGCATTTTATTTTGGGGCAAAATTCTTAAAAGCTGTAGAGGGAAGGCAGGGGAGAGAAGGGAAGAGAGAGAGGAAGAGAAAGAGAGAGAGAGAGGGAGAGAGAATAACAGAGAGAGAGAGAGAAAACTCTTTTCTCACATTTATTACTTTGGTGGAATCTAGCTGATATTTATAAGCAGAGATATAGCTTTCTACTCTGTTTTGAGGAAAGTCTAGAAACCTAATATTTTAGTAATTTTTCCCTGAGGCTCTGGAGATGGTGGTGATGTGGTGCAAAGAGACAAAAGAACATAATCCATAAGGATCCTTCAGGACTGTATCAAGTCACTCTGTGCAAGAACCTAGAACAGGAGATCCCTTAGCGGATCTCTTAAACCACTACAGAATTAGCAATAATTATAAATTGTCATACAGGTTGTCCCCAAAATCTTAGTGCAGTATTAAGTTTTAACAGCTTTTATGCTTTAAAATTGCTTTAAGGTTTTTGGAACATCCTAAATAAGTGTCTTGGCTATCCAAATATTTAATATTTTAATGGCTGTTCTTTCTACTCCCCAAACATTTCCTTTTATCTTTCTCTATTTCTCCCCCCCCCCATCTCTGTCTCTGTTTCTCAGCTTTAAAGAATTTCACTATAAAGTAGGATGCTACCACATGGTTGAGTATCCCCCACATTGTTAAAATGAATGTTCATTCTCATTCCATGTTAACAGATGTAGTGGTTAGTTTTATGCTGAATATTTATAAATAAGAATGAGAAGAGATATGATTGCCCACTGTCTTACTTTGGAACTCTGAACATTCTACTTAGCCCATCTGTTTCTCTGTTTCCTTACCTGTAAGAGGTGACTAGTAACTTGCCACCTATGGGGTGTTTTAAGAATGATGAGAACGTCTACACTATCATTTCTACAATGGGGAAAAAGGGATTTTATAAATGCATTCAATGATGGTGGTAATGATGATGCTGATGTTAAGCAACCCCTGCTTTGAATTACATTGTGCTCATATTAGAATGAGGATCTGTACATACCTCAGTGGTCTTTAAGGAGAAAAGTTACTAGGAGAGCACAAAGTATTATTGTTCATAATGACTTGTGCTTAACAGAGCACTCATTCATTTACAAAAAGGCAAGGCATAGAGTCTGGACTAGTCAATATTGCTACATGGCAAAAACTGTTTAAACATCTTTAGAAATTGTCCAACTTATAATTAAACACTGAGGTAATTGCTATGTTCAGAGCTCTATTATTTTTCTTCTTTTTTTCCTAACAAAGAGAAATTTGCTCTGAAGGAGCAAGAACAGAACAAACATTTTACCCTCTCACCTTGTTTTGACATAGCATCTACCCCATTACAATTTCTACAGAGCATTTACACTAAATGCTGCATGGCAATAGGATGATAAATTTGCATCTCTGCAACTGTTAGAGTGGGCAGATTGCTTGGGAATTTGCTCCACACTGTTTGGCATCCAGAAATTCCTGGAATGGACTTTGTCTCCCAGACTTCTAGTCTCTTAGTCTCCTGATCTTTTAAGTACCAAAAAGTCCACGGTCATCTGTGATCTCCTTCTAAAAACAGGAAGAATAGACCCAATAGCAACAGGAGTAGCAGCAGCAGCAGTAGGGATGTGTACTCACAGATCACATTATGCCTGAGGTCTCTCTCCACACTAAAGACTTAGTCATGGCTTCTTCACTTGTACATACTGGACAGGAAAAAGCCAGAAATAGGATTATTTTTCTTTAAAACTTCATAATTTAGAACACTGATATGCTCATCAGATGTATGCTGATTTTTGTAAACTTTTATTGAGTATCCACTATGTGATACTGTGTTAAGCACTTTATAAATATTTCATTTATTCTTTATTTTACTATCTTGCTTTCAGGACCATTTATTAATTGAGGCAGTATAGTAAGATGGATTGGCCTTAAAGATTTGAAGATTTGGGTTCAAGTTTTACCTTTAACTTTAATAGATTGGGTAAATCATTTAATCTTTCAATGCCAAAAGAAGGCCTTTGGAACTATAGGTTGCAAGGAGTGGCTCCACATTGATCAAAGGAGATTTCACAGTAGGGAATTCTATTCTAATGAAATCAGAGTTACAGACCCTATATTCTGCCCTTACAATTTTGGTCTTGGAATGAGGAAAACTTGTGTTCAAATTTTATGTTGCACATTTACAAATTGTGTCACTCTAGATAAGTTGTTTAACCTTTTTGAGACTCAATTTCTTCATTTATAAAATGAAAATTAGAAAACAACTCCTGCTTTTTAGATTTGTTGATGGGAGTATCAAATGAGTTAATAGACTTATAGCACTTTGCAAATCTTGAATCCCTATGTGGATAGTGTTGAAAATGACAATGATATTAGCCAATGGGTGGGGTGGGGAGGGGAGAGGAGAAATTTATTTTGTGTGGATATTGTCTAATATTCCTTTCTTGAACATTTTGCACCAAAAGATCAAGGTTTGTGCTTTCCAAACTTTGAACAATGCAGTGACTTAAAGCAAAGGGTTCAATAATAACCACTCAGATAGAACCTGCATATGCTTTGCTTTTCATTAGAGTTGTTTCTGTTTTCCTTTGTCTCAATCCTATTCTCTGATGATGTCTTTGGGGAATAAAAAGGCAGCATCAGTTCTCTCAAAGGTCTGATGCTGAGCTGTCCATCCTTTTGCCTTTTAAAGAGAATAAATCAGTGACTCTGTTAGAAAAGGGGTAGTGTCTGCCAGTGATATCTAACATGGACTCAAATGAGAAACAGTGAATCAAAAATTCCATTAGTGAAATAATTTTGCTCGTGTAGATAGATGAGAGCAGAATTTTTTCTTGCTGTACCTATGAATTCCAGTTCATATTTCTTCATGTGAAGGTGGCTTTTTTGCCCTTCTGGATTTATGTTAAGCTGAGCAAGCAGTTCTTGCAAAATTAAGCCTACATATAAACAATAGATTTGGACAGCTCCATTTTGGCTCAGAACTCCATTAAGATTTTTTCTTCTCACCCTACTTTGTTATATTTTCTGATGCTTTGCTTCTTGTAACCCAGTTTTATCTTGAATAACATTTTGCTCAAGTATTTCTCAAAATGATACTGGTATATACTGGCAGTATCATTTAGGGGAAGCTTTTGAATGAAGGTTTTAAATATTTAAACTTGATAAAAATTTTTAGAAAGGAAGGGAAAAAAGGGAGCATTCAAAACTCAGCACCTCTGGGCCTGTTGTATTAATTATTTTTTTGTTATTATTTACCAAGAATATAAGTATATTTTATAAAGTTATTATTTCAATATTCTAATTAATCCAAGAATTTACCAAGGCATATCGCAACCTATTCATTACTTCATCTTAGGTTACTCTTCTTTTTCTTTTCCCATAAATTCTCCATTAGATTGTTGATCTAATCAATTTGCTGGAGGTTTTTCTCCTGGATACCCAATAATAGAAATGCCCATTTGTTATCTCTTGCTTTTACAACTTGACCAGATCACCTCAATTTCCAGTCCTGTGTCATATCTTTGATGTTACTTCTAGCTAGCAAAGCATATGCTATATATAGCTCATTTACACACATCATACATCTTTCCATTGCCCTTTAAATTCCTTCAGTTTTCATTCTTCTGAGAGTATGAGGTTCTATGATCCTTGGCCATATGGTACCACCAGGAGAGTACAATTGTTAAAATGAGGGGCTTTTGTAATAGAGAGTAACAGGTATCATTAAAAATGCTGCTTAATTCCCCAAATGTAATCCAACCTCTTTCCACCCATATAATCAATTCTGAATCCAATTAAGTTATAGATGTAGAACTATTCATATATATATACTGTATTTCCTAATCTTGGCAATACAGATTCTTTACCTACTTGTTTTTTTTTTACTGTTTGGATCACTCAATCTGTTTCTTTCAAGTGGCAAGGGAACTTAGTGAGAAGGATCTACTGTGGTCTAAGGCTAGACACAATTATCACAAATATCAGCCACAAAGAGGAGCTTCTGAATAGTTTTAACGTCTTTAAAAATTCCTCCTCCATTTGAACTCTGCATAGGGCATCCATTATGGCCCTGCAAATGAACTGTTTAGCACTGTGTTTTATGCCTTATTTGATACTGATAGTCAGAGGATCATTGAACAAAGTTGTTTCTCTGATTTCATTTACCAAGAAATCTTGCATGATCCCAACACATTTTTTTAAATAAAAAGTCTAATACCCAAGTTTAATTGTTTCCTCAAACACAGCCAATATATCAACTTCCTTTAGTGAATTTTACCCCCTTAGGGATGGTCATAGCATTGGAGTTCATTATTTCCTCAAAATGTTCCTCCTCTAAGACCTTGAACTCTGACATTTCTCATTCTGATTTCTATTGTCTATCCTTCCACCTTTCCCTCTGTTTCACTTTTTTATCCCATTTATATTTCTTTTATCTAATCAATCATTACATATTATTTCAGACCACCATTCTGATTCTAGTCTACTTTTTCTAACATCTCAAATTTGACATGTTTAAAATAAAGCTCATTTTCCCCAGCAAAATGTTCCCCTCTACTTTGGGCTTTTTCTGTTGAGGTTACCACCATTCTTCTAGCATCCTGAAGTCATAACTTTGGCATTATCCTAAATTCCTCACTCTCCCTCATCCTATATATCTAACAATTGTCATATCTTGCCATTTCAACTTCTTCAACAATTTTCACATATCACTTTTCCCTTTACTCACACAGCCACCTCCCAAGTTAAAATGCTCATCACCTCTTTTCTAGGCTATTTCAATAACCCTATGGTTATTCTAATGCCTTAATTTTCTCTCCATTCTAGTAAACCTGTCACATTTTGCCAAGTGATTGCTGATCTGACAATGTTACTCCAATACTCAATAAATTCCAATGGTTCCCTATTATATTTATAGAAATTCCTCTGTGCTTCTGGTCCCAATACATCTTTTCATCCTCATTATACATTATTCACCTTTCTAAATTTTACTATAATCTAGTCAAATTTGCATTATTTTTGATCCTTACAGACGATACTCTTTCTGTGGCTTTTCACAGGCTACTTCCTATTCCTACAATGTACTCTTTCCTCATTTCTATTTCATAGAATCTCTAACTTCCTTCTACATGATGCTTTTCCTGACCCCCCCTCCAAGTGCTAGTGACTGCCTTCCTTTAACTACCTCATATTTAATTATGATGTATTTATTTTATATATATATTTATTCTGCATATATGTGTGTTTTTGAAAGCTCCTTAAGAAAAGACATTATTTCATTTTTTCCTTCAGTGCCTAATACAATGTCTAGGGCATAGCAGGTTTTTAAAATTTTTTGATAATTGATTTCCCCCTTCTGGATTGACCAATATCAACCAATTGAATAAAAAACTGTTCCTTACGATTGAAGTTCTTTTCCCTATGGGTTTTCATTTTCAGCTTATTCTCATATTTTGATTGTTTTTGTCCTGTCATGTCTGAATATTTGTGACTGTATTTGGGTTTTTCTTTGGCAAAGACACTGGAGAGATTTTCGATCTCCTTTTCTAGCTCATTTTACAGATGAAAAATGGAGACAAACAGGGTTAAATGACTTGTTCATGGTTATATAGCTAATAAGTGTCTGAGGCCAGATTTGAACTCGGGTCTTCCTGAATGCAAGCCTGGCACTCTATCCACTGTGCCACCTAGATGTTTTGTCCATCTCTTGGACATCAATGACAAATTACCCTAAACCTGAGTTAGCCCAGCTACAAGATGGTTTTACTGGGATATGGCTGCTGTGTATGCTACAGCTTCTTGGAGCCACAGGTGAGAATTGGGTGACAGGTAGACACAGAAGGTGAATGACCAACCCTGAAAATGGCTCAGCAAGCCCTCATCCCCTCACACATGAAATCTTAGTCCTACCTAAACAAAATGTAGTTTTGTGGGGAGATCATTAACTCTACAGTCATTAGAGCTGAGCCCAAATCTTACCTCAGATACTACCAATGAGGTTATGGATAAATCACTCAGCCTCCATAATTTACCTCCCTAGTTCTCAATTTCCTGATTTAGGAGCAGTGTAGAATCATTAGAGTTTTTTAGGAGGGGGATTGGTTCTATTTGCACCTAAGGAAAATCATTTTGGCAGCTATATGGAAAAAAAGTTTGGAGAAGAGAGAGGCTTTAAAAAAGCTGACCAATTAAGAGGTTATTGTAATAGTCTAAGTGAGAAATGAGGATATAATCTAAGATGCTTGTTGTGTAAGTGGTGAGGAATTTACAAATGTGAGAGAACAAGCAATATTTATCAATTCATTGGCTATGTAGGGTGTGAGAGAGTGAGGATCTAAGGATAATTCTGAGTTTATGTGCCTGGCAGGCTGGAAGAATGGTGGTGCCCTTTGACAGAAAAATGGAAAAAGATGGCATGTTGGACCAATATGGGTTTTCAGAGAGAAAAATGTTTTGGACATTTTGATTTGTATATTTGTATATATCTTTGGAACACCCAATTTAAAATGTCCAGTAGGTAGCTGATGTTGGCATGTAGTTTGGCAGGGAAATGGAATGGATCTGTAGACCTATAGTCATCTGCATGGAGATGATAATTTGTGTTGACTCCAGCATATATGTATTACATGTATTATTTAGTTCTACGTTCTCATTTCAAATTTATCTTTCTGAATGTAGTTTCTATATCTTCATGTAGCATTTTGGGTACTAAGATGTTAAAGTACCAATGTGTTGGTTTTACAGGGACTATTAGTGAGAATAGGTCACTATTTAAAAACTATAAAATCTATTCCAATTCATGTCTATTTGTCATCCTTTTAGTTTTACCTATAAATGTTCTTTGAAGGATTTGCTTTAGTTTTTATGAAAAAATTCCTGTAGTCTTCATTCCCCTTTGCTACTTTTTGCTTTTTTATAGAGGCATTATTTGTCATAGTTTTCAATCCTCTTCATTCACTATGGTTTGCGTATGTGTTTATATTATAAATTAGTGTTGATCTTGGTTATGTTTCTCCATATTTCTCCACTTGCCAAACAGATAAGATTGGTACTGAATTTATTAGTGAGGATTTGGGGAAAGACACAAGTTGAAGGACAATATATTTTGGTGTTTCTGTTCCATATTTAATCATAAAGTGCTTTTCATTCAAAGCACTCAATTCAGTCCAAACAATAGTTTCTTCAAATGCAACTGAGAGCTGGGGACTTTCATTGTGAGATAACTTTTCCAAAATTAATTTTTTTCAGAGCACATAATAGATCAGTGGCAAAATTAGGAAGAAAAATTGAAGTTTTAACTTAAGTTCTTAAAACTGCCCTTTCCAAATAGCCTTCTTTCATTGACAATGAGTATCAGACTAATTTTTGTAAGAAAATCGAGGAAATTGACTATCCTGTCAGGTCACTGGGATGGATCACTTTTCTCAAATTAGTTTTTCCATTGGTTTGAATTCACTTAGTTTTAGAGGGGAGAGGGTCATGAAAATTCAAGTCGGAATATGAGGAAAGAAGGATAAGGCACAGAAAATGTTTAGAAAAGGATTGGATATACATCGTATTCTGTATTCAGAGAGAGAGAGAGAGTTGGCCCATGTGGAATAAAGAAACAAGTTTAAAATAATGTCTTTAATATATTAGGAACAGGCAGTTTTTCCTTAGTGTATCTCTTATTGTTCCATTTCTTTTTCTTTCTGGATAAATACAAGAGGGGAAAAAGTGTTGCTTTTATGTTTTAATTTCCCAGCAGTACTCCATATCAGACACTATAATTAATGGAAATTACAGGCTAAACATTTTAAAGTTTGCATTAGGTACCTACATCCATGCTTTATAAAAATGAACCTTGCTGTGTCTAAAGATTTTTTTTTCTTTTATAGATGCAAGAAATATCCTTGAAAATATTCTTAACCATACAATTGGACAAAGTATAAAATGGCATCACTAGAAACTTGGGACAATTGCAGGGCTCTATATCAAAGAGATTATGTCTCTCTGCTCCTATAACACAACTTTAAATGTCATCTCCTCCTCAGAAGCCTCAGTGAGTAGATCCAATTTACATTTCATAAAGGGAATAATCTCAGACAATATGTTCTGCTAACTAAATTAAGCATTGTCAGGCTATTTAAAAGAAATCTTGAAGAACATGATTAGAAGGACATGGTGAATAACATCTTATAAACTAGCTAATAAAATGACAACATATAATAAAAGTGGGTTTTTTCTAATTCTTTGCTTTAAAGTTATACACAGAAACAAAGAATATTGAACCTCCAGCACAACTAGGTGTCAAGGGAATGGAATTCTTAATCTCTTAAATGTAATTTTTTAAAAAAGTGGAGTAGACTGCTAAAAGAGGTTAAATGGGAATCGTAGAATAAGCAAAGTGTCTCCTAAAATTTTTTTTTCTAAATTTATTTCCATCCTGGATGTCACTCCCATTTTTCTCTTTTAAATTTTTTCTTTTTTTTGTGAATTTAAAAAAGCTTTACCAAAGATAAGCATTTTAATATATAAAGGACGAGAAGGAGGATTATATATAAAACAGTGAACAACACAGCCCAAGTGTCCTAGTGCAGTGTTAATGGATTCAGTAACTAAGAGATCATTAGTAATTTTGAAACAAGTAGTTTCATTGAAATGATAGCATCAGAAACCAGATTGTAAAGTGTTAAGAGAGAAGAATGTGGAGGTACCTATTATAGATGACCTTTTCAAGGAGTTTAGTTAGCTACAAGGAGCAGAAGAGAAATAGGATTATAGTTAGAAAGGATGGAAGGATAAATGGAGGGTTTTTTTTTTTCAGGATAGGAGAGACATGGCCATGTTGATAGGTAGTAGGAAATATGCCAGTAGAGAGTGAGAGATTGAAAATAAGTGAAAGAGTAGTGATGACAGAAGGGGGAATCTATTGGAGGAGAAAACATGGAATGAGATCATTTAAAGAGGCGGAGAGATTAAGCTTGCTAAGGAGGCCCTGGGAGGGTCCATTATTTTTATAGGCTCAGATTCAAATCCTACGCCTTTATTAAATTGCAAATAAAACTTCATTTTGAGTTTTATTACATTAACATTTATTTCCTTCTGTATCAGGGAGTTTGGATGAGCACTTAATTCTTTTTTCAAAGAATTATTTTATTTTTCTCAATTACATATAAATTAATTTTTAACATTTATTTTTTATGATTTTCAAGATCTAAATTGTCTTCTTCCTTTTCTCTCCCCTCCTTCAGAAGGCAAGCACTTTGATATAGATTATATATGTGCAATTTTGTAAAACATTTTCATATTAGCCATATTAGAAAAGAGAATAGAGACCAAAACAAAAACCCCAAGAAAAATAAAGTTTAAAAGTATGTTTCAATTTGCATCCAGACTATATCAGTTCTTTCTTTGGAGGTGGGTAGCGTTTTTCATCAAAAGTCCTTCAGAATAGTCTTGAATCATTGAGAGTAGTTAAGTCATTAACAGTTGATTACCATATAATATTGCTGTTCCTGTGTACACTGATCTCCTGGTTCTGCTCATTTTATTTTGTATCAGTTCATATAATTCTCATATTTTTCTGAAAGAATATTGTCATTTGTTATGCACAAAAGTATTCCATTATAACTATATACCACAACTTGTTGATGAGCATCTCATCAATTTCCAATTATTTGCCACCTCAAAAAACACTTTAAATATTTTTGTAACTATAGGAGCTTCTTCTTGATCTCTTTGGGAAACAGTAGTATTCTATTAGTAGTATTGTTGGGTTAAAGGTTTTATAGCCTTTTGGGCATAGTTCAAAATTGCTCTCCAAAATGGTTGAATTAGTTCACAACTTGAAGAGTGCATTAGTTTTTCAATTTTTCCATATCCCTTCCAAAATTTGTTATTTTCCTTTTCTGTCACATTAGCCAATCTAATAGGTGTAAGGTTATACTTCAAAGTCATAGTTTGTATTTCTCCAAACAATAGTGATTTAAAGCAATTTTTTCATGTGACTATAGATGGCTTTGATTTTCTCTGAAAACTGCCTGTTCCCATTCTTTGACCACTTATGATGAGGACTTAATTCTACCAATTATCCTTTTTTATAAGTGAATAATTTTATAAAACCAATCCCCCAAATAATATTACCAATTAAACAAGTGACAAATCATATGCTTTCATCTACATTTCTACTCCAATAGTTCTTTCTCTGGAGATGGATATTATTCTTTTTCATAAGTCCCTCAAAATTGTCCTGGATCATTCTACAAATTATTCTTACATACCCAGATTTTTCTTCTGAGATAATTGGGCTGACTCATTCAAATTGCCTAGAATTGCTAAGACCTAGAAAAGGAGGTTCATGGCATTTCATGACATATATGACCATATGCCAGGGAGACAGAGAAAATTGTAATCCTTGCTAGAGTTGAATTTGAATTTGTTGGTCAGACCTGTGTTTTAGGAAGAAAATAAATTTTTCATCTAAGTGGAAGACATTTTGGAATGATGAGAGACAAGATAGAGAGATCAATTAGCAAGCTATTGCAATGGTTGGAGTGTGAAGTGATGAGAGCTTGTGTTAGAAGTAATTTCAATGTTGGGGCAGAGAAGGAGGCCATTTATGAGAGATGTTATGAAGAAAAATGATAGGTCTTGACAGTAATTGGATATAGAATTCAAGAAGTCAAAAATGAGTTCTATGTTATAAACTTGAGTGATTAATAAGATAGTAGTACCCTCATCTGTGGGAAAGAAGTTAGGAAAAAGAGACAACAAGTGTAATAATAGTACTTCTATGTCATTTCTTCGTCAGATGACATCTGTAGTATTGCATATTGTTCTCTGACATCAACAAGTCAGATCAACAAGTCATATTGAGAGGAATGTAATGGAATGGTAAAGTAATTTATAACCATGCTTTGGTAGTATGCTTTGTAAGGAATTGGCAGTAGTTAGCTTGGAAAAGAGAAAATTCAGGGAAGATATGGTGGCAGTCTTCAAATATTTAAGAGTTGTCATATGGAAGAAGAACTAAGTGTATTCTGTTTGGTTCTAGATATTAGAACCAAGATAAACATGGAAGAGAACATAAGGGAACATAAGGAAAATGTTCCCCAAAAAGCTATTCAATAGCAGAACTGGTTTTTCTTGGGGGTAGGAGGGTTAGTAAGCTCCCTATAGTTATGTCTTCAATCAGAGAATATATTATTACTTCTAAGAAATCATATCTTACCATCCACTTCACCTCATTCTTCACCCCTCCTAAACATATTCTTCAATCATTGAGACTACTCATCCCTCTACTTTTCAGTACTTTTCCAGGTTATTACCCCTGTTCCTCCCTCTCCTATCTCAACCTAAAAATGTTAGCCATTTAAACTCTACACTGTCCTTTTTTCTCAAGTCTCTTGTGCCTTTATGCTATTGTTACTCATCTCTTGCCAGACATCAGCTGTAGATTACTCCTACCACCCAAAGGAAATTTTATAACTGCGTTGATTGGGGAAATTACAAATTGATGCATACTTTTAGAGTCTTTTTCTTCCTGTAAGTTGCAGCTCAAGCAGAGTCCTCTCAATGAAGCCTTTCCTGATCTGCACAATTTCGAGTGTCTCCTTTCTCAAGTTACTTTGAGGAGACAATCAGGTGACATGGTAGATAGGCATTGGGCAGTGAACCCTGGGAGATGAGATCTGGCTTTGAAATCAGGAAATTGAAATCAGGAGTTGAAATCTCAGACATTTACCTTCTGGGTGACCTTGAGTAAGTCATAGTCTCTGTTGGCTTCAGGGTATTCATCTGTAAATTGGTAATAATCATAGCATATACCTTTCAAGGTTGTTTTGAGGATCAAATGAGATATTTGTAAAACACTTATCATAGTGATCGGCACATAGTAGGTGTTTTCTAAATTTTATTCCATAATGTAAATGCCATTATTATGAATATTACTTTGTATTTAATTAACTACACACACACACACACACACACACACACACACACACACACGGCATTATTTTTTGACAAAAAAGGCACATTTTTAGCTTTATCGGAACATTAGAAAAGGGATAGGATCCCTTCCGGGACAGTGAAGAAGAGAAAAAAAGAACTCAGAAAATATTATTTGTCATTCATTTATTGGATTGATTGATGAACCAAGAGATTGGAAGCAAGGAAAAGAGTCTAGATTATTCCAGTATTCTAGATGAGAGTTATTGAGGACCTGAACTAAGGCAGCTGAGAAGAAAAGTGTTGGATATGAGAGGTAGGAATATAAGAAGTAAAAGGACTTGGATGTCAGAATGTAAAGGAATAAGGAAAAATAAAAGATGACAGATTTTGAGGATGGAAGCCTGGAGGAAATATATTTGCCCTTGAGAGAGAAAAAGAAGTCTCAAGGGCATGGGATGGAGTAGGAAAGAAATCTAAATTTGTATATTTTGAGTGTAAGATGCTAGTGGGATATAAAGAAGTAAGTTCTGTGACTATGGAGTTTCACAAGGAGTTCCATGGTGGACTTATATATTGGAGGATTGTATGCACAGAAGAAATAAAGCATCAGACATCAAGAATCAATGTTGTTTAGTTAAAAGAAGAGACATAAGGAAGTAATCAGAATATTTGGATCCTAGTTTTGACTCAATCATTTCCTAGCCTTAATAACTTAGAATAGTGATTTTACCTCACTTAGTCTTATTTTCCTCATTTATAAAATGCAGATCTATCCATCCACTCATTCATGAATGCATCCATTCATTCATCTATTCAACAAACGTATATCAGTTCACTAAGGTTCCTTCCAGCTCTCAAACTATCCTCCTATACAATGATAACAAAGACAAAGACCATGATGTATATTATAGGTCCTTTTATGTCATGTTCTTGCAGAGATCAAAGGAGACTGCTTAGGAGAAAGCAGTCTGCAAATAATGAAATTCTAATAGATCATGATGATGATGATGATGAAGGTAATATTTTAGGAAAATTAATTTATTCACCAAGTATTTATTAAGCACTAATTACGTGCTGGGCATTTAGCACTGTGCTAAGTGATGAGACAGAAAAGCAAAAACAAAACAGTCCTTGCCCTCAAGAAACTTGTACTGATATAGAATAGCATATATGTAGATCAGTAATAATCTACAAAGTAAATATAATTTCCTTTGGTAGGTGGAGAGCTCTTTGGGGGATGAAGAAATAGGAAGATAAGCACTTGAAGGAAGTTCAGAATTTTAGGAGGAAGAGATAAAGGAGGATAATATGTTTTAGGCACGGTGGGAGGGAGGAGATTGCAAATGCTTGGAGATAGAAGATGCGATGTGACTTATAAATAACATACATGAAAGAGGAACAAGATGCAACAGCTCTAGAAAGGTAGGCTGGAACTAAATCGTGAAGGGTTTCAAATGCCAAATAGTAGGATTTGGATTTGATTTTAGAAGCAACAATAATTCAGTAAAGCAGGAAGGCAATACGGTCAGATCTGTACTTTCGAAATAGAGATTTGGCAGTTGTGTGAATGCTGAATTAAAAGAAGTAAGTGGTGCTTGAGGTATTGAGACTAATTAGGAACCTAGTAATGAGGAAGGGGAAGTTAATCTTTAATCTAGTAGCAGACTTCAGTGAGGGGAAGCAGGGCTAGACAACTAAATGAGGAAAGGTTCCTTGTAAGAAGTAACCATTGAATTATTCCTACCGAGGGCATCCCCCCCAAACAAAATGATTTTAAAACATACTCACTCAGTTTATCTCCTGATCTCCTCCCTTTAAAGAATTTAGAGCTATTATAGCAATGAAAAAAAACTTTTAGATTAATTACATGTAGATATAGCAAGAAGTATTTGAATCAAAGGGGAAAACCTCAGTTTCTTGTGATCATTAGGTCTATTTTTGTCAAAAGCAAAGTTAATTCAAGTTAATGGGGAGAACATTTATTTCCAGTCTATTATCATCTAATCCCCAATTAACAGCAAAGGGAAAGGAACAGGAGTGATCAAGTCAGATCATTTTATCTATTAGCTAGAGTTAATTCAATGAGGCCAGATTAAAACCATGAGAAACAATTGTATCCAAATACATAGGGGATTTTTTAGTCTTTTCCTTGGCTAAGGGGTAAAGCAATGCCCCTTTCTATTGTAGCTTTAATGAGATAAACTGTGCTTTTAAAATTGAATTTGTGTCCTGAATCTGGCTTACTGAGACAGCAGTTAAAAATGGAAAGACTGGCATTCTCAGGATTCAAACTCAAAAAAAACCACCACATCTACGAGAGGTCTAGGGCAGTTAGGAGGTTCAGTAGCTACAAGGCAAGGCTTGGAGTCAGGAGGAACTGAGTTCAAATATGGCCTCAAAAAACTTACTACAGTAAAGTTAATGAGCCGAAGAAGAAAATGGCAAACTATTCCAGGATCTATGTCAAGAAAACTGCAAAAGGGATTTTGGAGAGGCAGATATGACTGAAACAACTGAACACACTAGGGGATTGGATGTCCAATGGCGTGCTTGCCATTTTCAAGTGCTTAAAGATTTCTTACTTTCTTTTTTTTAAAAAAAACCTTACATTTAGTCTTAGAATCAATACAGTGCATTAGTTCCAAGGCAAAAGGGCTATGCAGTGAGGGTCAAGTGACTTGTCCAGGATCACACAGTTAGGAAATGTCTGAGCCCACATTTGAACCCAGGACCTGGATCCTGTCTTTAAGACTGGCTCCCAATCCATTGAGCCTTTTAGTTGCCCCTTAAGGATTTCTTAATTTCAGCCTTCTAAATTATTTATTACACATCCTACTTTCTAGTCTTTTTCAATACTGTCAGAGAGCAAGGTTCTATTGGAAGGTTTGGGTTTCCAAGAAAGGCTTTCTTCTTGGTTTGTCTGTTGATTTTAGACTTTGAAATCCAACTTAAATAGACATGATTTACAAATCCAAGGCAAAATAACTGATTTCACTCTCTGAAATTCATACAAGTCATTTTGGAATAGGTCATTTCAACTTCAGAGGGATAGCATAATAATCCAGAAAGAAAATCTGTGAGAACATTAAGTAAAAAAAAGTGTTTTGTTTAAAATGACCCCAGATGATGTCTTATATAGTTTAGCAAATCATTAATAGTCACTGATTCTGTAATATATATATATATATATATATATATATATATGACCAGTATGGGGAAGCCATATCATACATGAGAACAAACATTGGATTTGGAATCTGAGCATTCGACTTCACATCCTGCCTTTGTCATTTGCTACCTGTGCAAATTTAGGCAAGTCACTTTAACTATCTGGGTATCAGTTTGCTTATTTTTAAAACGAGGAGATTAGGCTAGGAAATCTCTAATAGCCTTTCTAATCTATGCTCCTATAGCCATAGAATTCATAGGAGAAAAAAATAATTGGCATTTGGGGAAGAAGAATCACCTAGATTTAACAACATGAATTGAAAAAGAAGTTGTGGCAATGTAACTATTTAAGCCAGATTTAAGTTTCTATAGCCAGTTCTAGGGAGGGATAGGCAAGGTGGGTAATTATCTAGGGCATGATCCACAGGATAGTCCAACCAGATATACAGTTTAATATTACTCGAAATGGATGTATATGTATTTAATTCCAGAAAATACTGCTTTCCATGCTATGAAGGCATGTATTTATTTTTTTGGTATATCAACTTGTATGTGTTAAAGGGGGGGGCAAATCAAAATCTCCAGGAGACAGTAATACATTGAGGCATGATTTTCAAACTTTATACAAAGCTTACACATATCTTGTCCCACTTCTGACTTGGAACTTTGAACAAGCTATATTAATGCATTCATACAAGTAAATTATATGCAGTTCAAAAAGAGCATGATTCAAAAACAATAGCCCAGCCAGTTCAAAGTTCCAAATCAGAAATTTATGAAGCTTATTAGAAGCCTATCTGCTTAGTTATTTTTTTGTATCATATTAATTTTCTAGATCTTTGGAACTGAAGATCTAAAAACATCCTCCTTTCCCTATGTCTCTGCTCCAAACAGAACAGGAAGTTTTAGAAAAGGGAGAAATAATGGATGTGGACTAGATTCAAGAGCTACTTTTCTGTGTTTAAAAAAGTTGAATCTTGGGGGCAGCTGGGTAGCTCAGTGGATTGAGAGTCAGGCCTAGAGACGGGAGGTCCTAGGTTCAAATCTGGCCTCAGACACTTCCCAGCTGTGTGACCCTGGGCAAGTCACTTGACCCCCATTGCCTACCCTTACCACTCTTCTGCCTTGGAGCCAATACACAGTATTGACTCCAAGACGGAAGGTAAGGGTTTAAAAAAAAAAAAAGTTGAATCTTCTTGATTTATAACTGACTTGATTCGTAAAAAGGAGGATAATACTACAAATCAACCTTAGATCTAGTATTAAGTTCAGGATGTATAAAATGTAATTTTTGTTTACATTCCTCAGGAATTCCTGAGGAACATACTATAGAGAATAATAATAAAGAGTATAGAGGTAAACTAATTCTATTTCATTTGAAGGAATGTGTGTTTCTCGATTTACTGTTATGAATTTTATCCTCAGTTAATAGAAATCCTTTTTATGGATTTGTAGAAGTGCATAGGCTTATCAATCTTTATTAACTGTCTCGAAAACAATTTTCTTTCTTTATTCAGTGGAGTTCAGCTCTCCCAGTATCCTCTCAGGTATTTGCCTTAATCAGTCAGTCAATTAACTTTATTAAGAACCTACTATGTGCTAGGCGCTGAGCTCAGTGCTGGGAAATACAAAAATAGGCAAAAGACAGACGCTGCCTACAGAGAATCTAAGTTATAATGGGAGAAACAACAGGCAAGTAAAGACATACAAAGCAAGCTATATACAGGAGAAATAGGAAATAGCTAAAAGAGGAAAAGCGCTGGAAACAAAAGAGACTAGAGTAGGCTTCCTGTAGAAGATGCAATTTTAGTTGAAACTTAAAAGGAATCAAGGGAGGTTGGTTGTCAGAGAAGAGGAGAGAGATCATTCCAAGCCTGGGTGACAGCCAGAGAAAATGCCCAGTGTATAATTCTTCTCAGAAGGGAACGTATGTTTTATAATCTATAAAAGTTTAAATTAAATTAAATTAAATTAATTAAATGAATTTAATTAAATAAAATCTATAAAAGTTTAAATTCTTTTTTTTTAAACCCTTAACTTCTGTGTATTGACTTATAGGTGGAAGAGTGGTAAGGGTAGGCAATGGGGGTCAAGTGACATGCCCAGGGTCACATAGCTGGGAAGTGTCTGAGGCCAAATTTGAACCTAGGACCTCCTGTCTCTAGGCCTGGCTCTCAATCCACTGAGCTACCCAGCTGCCCCACAGTTTAAATTCTTTTGAGAGTAATTTCAGGATAAGAAATTTGTCATCTCCCCAAAATTGAGACAATGAACTGTTTGGAGAAGGCACCATGAAGATGCCTGAAGAACCTTCACTGGATCATGAAGATCCAAATGAACTTTGGGGTGCAGTTGATTGAACTGTGGGGAGTTGAATGCATTTGTTTTGAATGTACACTCTTATGCCAAAGGGGACTGCCCCTAAATGGTGCTTTGTCAATATGGCTAGCAACCATTGGATCATTGTTTTTTTCCTCTTTTCTTTTTATCCCCAAATTTTGGTAATTTAAAAGTTAGTTATGTTTACAAGAGCATTCGAGGAGACCAGTCTCTCGCTGCTCTTCAGGGGGGAATGTGACACTGGAAATTTGGAGTTCTTAATATTGAGACTGATGATATAAACTTCCTATGGACGTTTAGGGGACTTTAAAACTACATTTCCTATGATTTCTCTTGTGTAATACAAGTGGGCAGGAAGTGTGATTAAGTAGACAGAGGTATAAAGTCTCAGAACTTGATTGGGACGCTCTCTTTCCTAGGAAGCAGCCAAGGGGAAGGTATGGTGGGCCATTTGAATTAGATCTTAGCAGGCATGTGGTTCTTTTTAATTATCAATATGGATATTAATAAAACCCTAATATCTTTAACTATATCCATCTATATTAATTTTATTTGTAACACCATAGCAGAGAGATATAAGGAACTATTGAGAGATACATGGAAAGAGGAGTGAGGTGACCCCTAAATTCTTTAGAATCAGAGGATTATAGATGAAAGGCACCCCAGAAGACATCCACTCCCTCATGATAGAGGTGAGGAATCAGAGAAGTTAAGGGATTAGCCCAAAGTCACATAGGTAGCAAATGACAAGTTTAAGATGTGAACTGGGATCTTCTAAATCCAAAATCAATCTCTCATTTGTACCATTCTGATCTCCTTCTTAGAGCAGTGTTTTTATAGTCTGAGTAGTTTAAATTATGGAGTAATAAGTCCAAAGTCAACAGGGGCACACACAAGATAGGGTCAGGAAAATAACACTATGGGGAAGAGCATGGTGGCTTTGACTAATGAAAATTTGCTGAATTCCACAGGGAGGATCATTTTAGGGTGTTAATAGGTTAGCTAGGCACAATCCTTGACTCTTCTTCCCTTTATCATTCTCCGTCAAAGGCAACAAAACAAGTCCCATGAGCATTGTTTGTTCTGATCATACTGTCTTCCTTTTCCCAGCCATTCTTCTGGTCTCCTATGTTGGAAATCTTTGGAGTAAATTATTCCTTTGAAATGTCTCTTAGTTTTATCTTTCCCTACATTCTCACTTGGTCTGGTCCCCCATTACCATCATTATGATAACAGGTTATCTCCCTGCCTCCAGTTTCGATCTGCACAGTTATGACCAATATTCCTAAAATAGCACTCTCATCCCAATTAGTACTTACTCAACAACCTACACAAGCTAATATTTTTCATAAAATGTCTGCCTTTGAAAGTTAGCCAAAGATTTGGCCTTATTTATCTTTTAAACTTTATTGCTTAAAACTCTACTATACGAATAAGGGTTTTGAAAAATGTCCAGTACCATTCAAATACAAAGTATTATATGCCTTTGCTTCTGTCAGACCAATCCATTGCATATCTCCTAGTCATTCCTGTTTCTGTCTCTTTTGTCACGCTGCCCCTCCAGCCTGGAATACTTCTTTCTTTCTTTCTTAGTATTTTTCCAAGGTTACATGATTCATGTTTTCTCTCTCCCCTCTTCCCTTCCCTTTCCTGGAGCTGATGAGCAATTCCACTTATACATGTGGCATACCTCTTCTTTAAACCCTTTTGA
This sequence comes from Gracilinanus agilis, assembly GCF_016433145.1. Lineage (NCBI taxonomy): Eukaryota > Metazoa > Chordata > Mammalia > Didelphimorphia > Didelphidae > Gracilinanus > Gracilinanus agilis. The sequence continues at coordinate 239,036,133 of NC_058130.1, forward strand.
TCCTTCAAGGCACAGATTATAGCACTTTTATGAAATCTTCCTTAATAACGGCAATATTGTGGAATGATCAACTGATACTCTCAGCAATACAAAGATCCAGGACAATTCCAAGGGATTTAGGTTTTTTTTTAATGGCTAAGATGGATTTTATTTTTTTTATTTTAATTTTGAATATTTTCCCCTAGTTACATATTTCATGTTCTTTCCCTCTCCCCCAAAGCCCTCTAACCCCACTTAGCTGACGTATAATTCCACTGGGTTTTACATGTATCAATGATTAAGCCCTAATTCCATATTATTGATAGTTGGACTAGAGTTATTGTTTAGTGTTTACATCTCCAATAATATCTTCATCAGCCCATGTGTTCAAGCAGTTGTTTTTCTTCTGTGTTTCTCCTCTCACAGTTCTTCCTCTGAATGTGGCTAGTTTTCTTTCTCTAAGTCTAATTCTGAGGGATTTTGGAAAAAGAATGTTAGCCACCTCCAGAGAAAGAACTGTTTGGGTCAGAATGCAGAGGAAAGTATTCAATTCTTCTATTGCTTATTTGGGTTTATGTTTTGGGGCTTTGGTTTTATAAGATTACTCACTTATAAAAATAAACAATATGGAAAAAAATAAATTAAATTAAATTGAATTCTTCTTTAAAGTACTTCAACATCCACTGAGTTCTCCTCTCTGAGTTACCATAGCATTTAGATTTAGCATACATTTCATCCTTAACTGATTAATCTTTACTGATTTTCTGTGTACTGGTTTACTCCTTAATTAGATTGTAGGGCAAGACTTAGATCTTAATGTGATAATCTTCCTAACTAGAAATGTTATAAGGCTCAAATGGAATGTTAAAGCACATCGTAAACCTTAGAGCATTATGTAAATACAAGTCATTATATTATTAGTAGTAATCTTCATTATTAGTAAGAGCAACTATTATTATTAGGGTGCTTTCACTAGGCCTCCACTCTGGTGATTACTATTTCCTGATCTACTGTATTCCTGCTATGCTCAATGGATATTAATAGAGCAATACAGGGGTATGTTGATAAGTGTTTATCATCTGGATTCTTTGAAGGGGAAAATATGCATTTTTAAGTTCAATCTGCATGATTAAAACTTTCTTAAATCTAGACAATCAAAAAAGTAAATCAGTCGCTGATTTGTAGTGTTTGATGATTTTTGAGGTATAAATTATCACATTCCAATTGCTTAGCTCTCAGAAAGCCAGTTAGAGCTGGCTCCAGCACACCTCTGATTGCATCCTACCTGATATAATCACAGTGCTAAACACACACATAAATACACATGATAACAGCAATAATAAAATAAGATCAAAATTAAGAGGGAACAAAACTCTAGTAAAAATTGTTTATAGCAAATAATCACATTTCCTATTGTTATCATATAGTTTGAATCATAATATCAATTAGAATCAGAACAAGTTGATAAGAAAAATTTGTGATTTAAGAATTAGCTTTATGTTACTTGTTGTAAGTATTAAAATAATTTCCTGATTCTTTAACTTACTAAGTTCTGGCAAAGTTTATTTCAAGTAGAAGGTTCTACCAGTATAAAAAACTGGACAATAACTGATAGAGTTAAACTCCCTTATTTTACCAAAGGGAAAACAGACACAGAATAGGTAACTGACCAGGGTCGTATGATTATTAACTGGACTAGACTAGCTTTCTTATTCTCATTTCATTCCTTTTTGAACATTTTTTTTCTATGATTAAAGCCATGGAGGTTAGGATGAGTATAGTAGAAAACTGAGGAGTTCATTCTGTCTGGAGTGAGGGGTTCATGTTGAGAATAATGTGAAATGTGATTTCCCTAATTAGATTTTCATTTTATATGTTTAATAGAAAATTTGCCTACTCTCCTCCTACCCTCTAGAATGCAATTGACTCATTAGTATGATGGAAAAAATCATATGCTGTCAATTATGAATTTGGATGGGAAAGAGATTATGTGGGCAAAGTAATTCATTTCTGCTGGGAAAAGACAGAAGAAGCAAGCTCCCTGCTTGGCTTCTTCACTTTTGCTTATTAGTTAAACCTGAATCACCAGTGAATCCCTGTGACAAAGCATATATTACAAGTGCCAGATTTGTATCTTAACAGGGCCTCAGATTTTATGATGACAATCCCTTAACCTTAAAAAACATAAATATTCTTCCCAAATTTATAAAACCAGAAACATAAAAAGGATGGGGCCCTGAACATATTTATTATTAAGCTGAGGACATTTTTATTGGGTAATAAACTCCATTGTAGCCAAAAGCATGTTGTAGAAAGAGACCTGTTTGATGGCAAACAGTAAAACAAGAGATACCTTTAAACCATTAAACCCAAAATAATTATCAACTGTAAATCAATGCCATAAAATTAAACAGGATCATTTAACGGGCATTGGGCAAGGAAAAAAAATAACTGTTGCAAAGGACAGAAAATGACATTTGAAAGACCAAAAAAGAATTAGTTGAAATCCCATTGCTTTGATTTAATATCTCACCTTCCTAACTTGCATAATCAATGAAAGAAGAAATGGAGGTAGGATGGCATATGTAAATGCTTAAATAAAGTAACATATGAATAACAATTATTAGTAGTGTCCAAGGTATACTATCAGTTGTTAGCATATCTATGATAGGGCCAGAGAAACAATTTATTTTCCTCTACCTCCTTGTATTCTACATGGGGCTAAGTTCTAAGTTCATCACAGTTATGAGACAAATTTTTCCAGGTCCAGATTCATTCAACCTAATTCTAAATCTGAGTTCCATGAAATTCTCAGCCAAAAATAATAAAAGAAGAGTTAGTTAAAAAACATTCCCAAATACCTTAGCATTTAGATGCTGAGGACAATGCCACCTTCCTTATCACTATTCTATTTAATTTGGATTCTCCAAAATGGGAGCCAACCCTTTCATTCCTATACATCCTAACTGTATTTTCAATATAGCTTGACTCTAAAGTTCTCCCTTTCATATATTAATATGATATTTCTTTTTGCGAAGACCTGGAAACTAACTGATTGGGAAATGGTTGAACAAAGTATGGCATATGAATGTAACAGAATTGTATTTTGCCTTAAGAAATTATGATGGTCAGCTGGGTAGCTCAGTGGAGTGAGAGTCAGGCCTAGAGACGGGAGGTCCTAGGTTCAAACCCGGCCTCAGCCACTTCCCAGCTGTGTGACCCTGGGCAAGTCACTTGACCCCCATTGCCCACCCTTACCAATCTTCCACCTATGAGACAATACACCGAAGTACAAGGGTTTAAAAAAAAAGAAATTATGATAAGGATGGATTATAGCCCAGCAGCATTATGGTGAGGGGAGTTCTTAGAAAGTTAGGGAAACATTTATATTCATGATCTATTGACTCTACTACAGACCCCAAGAGATCCTTGCCTGGTTTCCTCACATCCTACTCCACTACTAGTGGAGTTTTTGAGAAATCTTTGAGTTACCTCCCATTTACATTGCATATATCTTGTATATATTCAGTTGTTTATACGTCTTCTTCCCTGTTAGGAAGTGAACCGCTGGAAGTCAGAGACAATGTTTCTGTCTTGTTTTGCCTGGCACAGACTGCTTTTTGGTGATGAAGATGATGGTCAAGGTATTGCCAATACTGGTTTCAACAGGTTTTGGGTTTTGGTCATTGTCTTCTGGATGGTTGGTATAGGCAGAATTTGATTAAGCAAAGTTTGCTCACTAATAAAAAAGAAAGAATTTCTAAATGTATGACAAAGGAGTTCTCCTTAGTTATGTTTCATAGCATATACTTGGATTCAAGGACCAGGGCAGACCGGACAGGACCTTTACTGATTATAAGACCTCAAGAATTAAATCCATCTGCAATATATTGATGAACTAGCATGGGAGGAAGACCGAACCAGATTGGACAGTTTTAACAAAAGAGAGATCTCTGGGAAGAAAGGTGATCTGGTAAGAAATAATTTCATTGGCTTAATAAGCATGTTGATCTCTCAAACTGGGCAGTATTTGGGAGGGCCAGCATTACTTTTACAATAGAGGTATTTGGAGCTGCACTGGCAAAGAGAACTCAGCCTTTCTTCAACTAGAACTTAGGCTGATGATAATTCACTGAATATGGCTCACAAAAGCAAGGGTTCAGTGTTTCCCACTATAACTGTTGGAGCTTTAAGACACTATAGAAAGGTATCAACTAACAACATATTTGTAATGGAAGTTGAAGTTCAGAGGATCTTATCTACTGAGGATATTGAGAAACATCTGGATCACAGGGCTTTTGTAGGAAAATGTGTATTACAGTTTGGGGAGACCCAAGAAGAGAATTATGAAATAGCCAACAGCCTTTTCTTCCTGAAAGCCATCTTATTTTTTTTAAGATTTAAATATTTTATTTTTTTAGAAAAATTTTCCATGGTTACATGATTCATGTTTTTACTTTCCCCTTCATCCCCCCCCCCCCTTTCACCTCTCTCATATCCAATGCACATTTCCACTGGTTTTAACATGTGTCATCAATCAAGACTTATTTACATATTTTTGATAGTTGCATTGGTTTGGTCATTTCCAGTCTACTTCCCCAATCATGTCCGCATCAACCCATGTGTTCAAGTGTTTCTTCTGTGTTTCCACTCCTGTGGTTCTTCCTCTGAAAGTGGATAGTGTTTTTTTTCCATAAATCCCTCAAAATTGTCCTGGATCATTGCATTGCTGCCAGTACAGAAGTCCATTACATTCGATTTTACCACAGTGTATCAGTCTCTGTGTACAATGTTCTTCTGGCTCTGCTCCTTTCACTCTGCATCAATTCCTGGAGGTCTTTTCAGTTCACATGGAATTCCTCAAGTTTATTATTCCTTTGAGCACAATAGTATTCCATTACCAGCACATACCACAATTTGTTCAGCCATTCTCCAATTGAAGGGCATCCCCTCCTTTTCTAGTTTTTTGCCACCACAAAAAGTGCGACTATAAATACTTTTGTACAAGTCTTTTTATCTACGATCTCTTTGGGGTACAAACCCAGCAATGCTATGGATGGCTCAAAGGGCAGGCAGTCTTTTAGAGCTCTTTGGGCATAATTCCTAATTGCCATCCAGAATGGTTGGATCAGTTCACAACTCCACCAGCAATGCATTAATGTCCCAATTTTGCCACATCTTCTCCAACATTTATTACTCTTCCCTGCTATCATTTTAGCCAATCTGCTAGGTATGAGGTGGTACCTCAGAGTTGTTTTGATTTGCATTTATTAGAAATTTAGAACACTCTGAAAGCCATTTTAAAGACCAAATAAAGAGCTTGGTATACTTGGAATGGCCATGGAACTTAACTAGCCTTTTAAGAGAAGAGCCATTAAAATATGCTGCATATGGATATGAAGTAGAGTAGAAGACACCAGGGAAAGTAGTCGATGAGTAACACCTAAGTGAGAGAGCCATTGTCAACCATAAAACTCAGAAATGAAATGAGGAAGTCTGTCCTTGTAGATGAGAACCAATTCCTTTCAGGTACCATGTCCTTGTTAGTCATCTTGGTGAGGATCCTTTAGGAACTTAGCTAGACCAGTTCTTGAATGACACTCCTACAGTTTGATTCCAAGCTTATGCTTAAGGTTGATGGGACTTGATAAGGCTTATGATCCATTAGTATAGTTTTATGATCCCAGAATCATTTCTATACCATAAAATAATAGAGTAGAACTTTTATGGAATTGTTTAGATGTATATAGAATTTAGAGTGACAAAAATATCTTCAGACAACTTATTTGGTCTTCATGACAATCTTGTGAGAAAAGTTATATTCAAAGTGCCCATTTTAGAGATGGGGATACTGATACATGAGGTGACTTTTCCAAAGTCATGCTACTAGTGTGACCCAAAAAAGTGGGAAGATTGAGACTATCTGAGATGATTTTCCTTAATTACTCTTCTCTACTTAAGCTTTCAAAGTCCTTACCCATCCTTTGTAATTAAGGAGCAGGAGGAGAGATAATAGTGCTCACTCAATTATGAAAATCCTTTCAAAAGTTTAAAGGGCTACATAAATGTAAGTTATTGTTGTTATTACACTTCCTTAGGAGGAGGAGTGAGGTCTTTGAAAAGAATGATTATACATATATATTGACATAGTCATTGTTTCAATATTCAATTCAAGTTGGGATATGAGTATTGAGTCAGAGGGAAATGAAAGAAAATAAAAGCAAGCCATAAGACATGAAGATTAATTAATGTTTTGATGAGCTTGGTTGGCCTTTAAAAAATACCCTACAAACCTGTCTTTTTATCTGACGAGAAAAGCAGGAAAATATATCAACTGGATTATTTTCCTTCAGCACTTAGCACATTGACTGTAACACAGTAATTGTTTAATAAATGTTTAATGATTGATTAGTTTGATGCAAACAGAAAGTGATGAAGTTACTAACCAGACTGGTATATTCATGTCTCCTGGAATTAAGCGTTTTCATTTGTATCTGTTTTTCCCCTTATATCTAGACTGTATTCTTCCCTTGCCTGCCTATCTAAAGCCCACACATTATTTAAGATTTAGCTCAGTGAATCAGAATTGTAGAATTTCATACTTGGAAGCAACATCAGACATCATCTAGTTTAGTGCATTCCTAACCATGAGTTTGTTCTTCAATAGTCCCAAGAAATCATCCAGCCTTCACTGGGACACTGAAGGGGAAGTGGCAAACATTACCTTTTGAGGGAGCCTGTTCTATTTTTTCATGTCTCTAATTTTAGGAAGGCTTTTTAAAAAAATGAATTAGAGGAACACAGATTTGTAGTATGGGAATTGGAAGGGGCATTAATGGCTTTCTATTCTAACTGATAAATGAAATGAAATCCCACTAATAGACCCAACAATTTTTTATTTTCTTGAAGATTTCCAAGGAGGGGATATCCATTACTTCTCAAAGAAGCCCATTCTACTTCTGGACAGCTTCAATTATTAGAAGTTTTTCCTGACATGAAAACTCAATTTGCTTCTTTTCAGCTTCCATTTATTGATCCTGATTTCACCCCATCATCTTAAGCAGAACAAGTCCAAACTTTCTTCCATATGATGGCCTTAAAATACTTAAAGGCCTCTATCACATTTCTGAGTCTCCTACTTTTTAGCCAAAACCATATATTATTGGCTCAAAGATCTTTACCAACCAGGTTGCTCTCCATTGAATTATCTTTAGCTTATCAATATTGTTCTTAAACCATGGTGCCCAGAACTGGATATAATACTCCAGATGATATATGACAAGGACATAATACAATAATTTTAAATGTATAAAGCCTTATCTTACACCTAAATTTATCTCTGCAAATATCACCCATTGTTCTTAAATCAGCTCTCTGGGACCAAGTAAAACAAATCTGTGTTCCATATTACAGTTTGTCTAGTTCTTATAAATAGCTATCAATTTCAGATTCAAGCTTTCTCATTTTCAAGGTAATTATCTCCTGCTACTTTAACCTATCTTCTAATAGAATGGTCATAAGGCACTTGATCATCTTAGTTGCCTGATGCTGGGTACTCATCAGATTGTTAATGTTCTTCCAAAAATGTGGCAACAGAAATGGACATTCTACTTGAATTATGAGTAGGGTAGAAGACAGGGCAAATATTACCTGTATTCTTGATCCTATTTCTTTATTAATGCTGCCTAAGATAATAGTAGTCTTTTTTTGCCTGTCACATTGAACTGTTGACTCATAATGGACTTATTTAATGAAAACACTAAGTTCTTTTTCATATGAAAATATCCATCAACCAAATTTTCCCCATGTGCTTGTGATATTGCTTAAAAAAATTCAGGCATGGTATTTTATACTTCTTTTAAAAAAATTAATCTTATGAGTTCTGGCTTAAAATTCTAGCCTGTCACCCAATGTCTAAACTATCTCTATCATTTTTTTATCATTCATAAATTTGATAAGTATTCCATATATGTTTTAAACTAAGTCATTTATAAAAATATCAAATAGCATAGAGCTAAGCAGAGATCCCTGGGGTACTCCCTCCTTTATATTCAACACCAAAACATGGACAATTATTCATCAAGTTCCAAGTGCATCTAGTTTTTACTATCATTTAATCTATATATCTCCATCTCCTCAAGGATATCACCTCCCCCCTTCTTAGTATTTTAAGAAGCATGTAAATGGTAACATCTGACCTTGAAATTCAATTAAAAGTTCAAAAGAGAATACAGAAAACAAGTGAAGTTAGTATAAAAATTGTTTCTAATGGAATTTTTTTCATCCTCTAATACTGGAGCTTCCATGTATTATTAAGGTGGCTCAGTGGATAGAGTACTGAACCTGGAGACAGAAAGACGTTAGTTCAAATGCAACTTCACACACTAGCTGTTTGACCCTGGACAAGATAATCCTGTAATGCTAAATCTAATGGAGAAAGAAAAAGCAAACTATTTCAGTAATATGTGTAATTAGAATTTTGTACCCCTGGACTTCATTTTCCAGTATTCCTCTTTCATCCCCATGATATGTCTTCACATTTTGTAGATAAAGTTTTGGAAACTCCGCCTCTCTATCTCTTTTCTTGCAAACATGGCTGGGAAAGCTGGCTTTACTCAAGCTTTTACTTTTGTCCTTTTATTTCTTTTACTTCAAGTGAGTATTAATAAATCTTATAAAATATAATACTTAGAATTATTGGTTATTATTTTTTAATCTTACAAATACTTACAAAGAAAATCCCACAGACGGTATTTATGTGCTATGGTCCACAGGTTCATGAAGGAACATGACTGAACTACAACTATGCCATTTTCAACATTGATTCTATAAGTGAGTTTTCAGGTTTATGATTGGCAGCAATTGCCATTCAACTAATTTTAAAGATATAACTCTTCTTTTTTTTTATTGGCTAGCTCTCTGATATATGGTTTAATAGTTAAAATATGGGAACTCCACTTTTCTAATATGTTTAACTCGATTCTTTCTCTACTATTTTCCACCTTCATATATATATCTTATTGTCCTCATCTTAGTTCCTTTAGTCCAAAAAAAATCAGTCATACCTATGAAATGAAAGAGGACTCCTTGTATGTAAGATTCATTTCAGGTCTACCTTTTTTGTCACTGACCCATGCTTAGTAGCAGTCTGAACCGCACTGATATTCATGAAGTTCTTTATTGAAAAATTTTCTTTACCTTCCTAAATTTTAATGCTGAGGTTTTAAGCACTTTTTTATGTATAAGAATGACAGTTAAAATTCTTTGTCTATCTTTTTATAGTTTTCCTTTGAACTTTACCTGTTTTTCTTCCTGTCAGCTTCAATCTCTCCTAATTTATCTAATTTACTTTGTGCTGTAAAAACTTCTAGCCAACCAGGAAATGATAGTTTTAGGGATATCACTTAAAGGCAAAATAGAACTTTTTTAAAATTTAAATTTATTTGTTTGTTATATTAATTCACCACTTAACTGCCTCCTTTCCTTTCCTTCCCCATTAGAGATGAATATAAATATATCTCATGTCTTCCTTATTTTTATTTATTTCTATTAATTGATTCTTTCTCTGGAGGTGGATACATACAAGTCATTCTTCAAAAAATATTTATGTTGTATATATCATGCTCTCTTGGTTCTGGTCATATCACTTTTAATAATTTCTTTTATGTAATTTGCATAATGGAATTTTAATATTTCTACATGCATATGTGTATATATATTACATACATACATATATGGATATGTGGTACATTTTTTGATTCAATTAAAAATTATTAAACACCTACTCTGTGTTTAATGATGAGTTAGGTATTATTGGGCCAATGAAATAAATATTCCCAACCTTTCATTTAAGGATGTATAACAAAGTTGGAAGATTAGATTTATACTTAAAAGTGTTAGTGAGAGTATGCAATCAAATTGCAGATCTGTGGAGAAGTTCCAAAAATCAGAGAAGAGAGTCATTATTGTGACTGGAGTAGATGGGGAAAGTCTTTATGAAGAGGCGGGTTATGCCTTGGTCTTTGAAGGAGGCCACTTAGTGTGACGGAAAAAGCACAGAACTCAGGAACAAGAAAGCTGTGTTTTAATCAGTCATACTTACTAGCTATGGAGTCATAAGCAAGTTGATAAACTTCTCTGTTCCTTCATTTGTAAATTAGAGACAATGATAGTTGTACTACATAAAAAGGTTGTGAGAAAAGTCCTTAGTAAATATTAAAGTGAAGTAAAAATGTGAGTTTTTGCTAATAATAGCTATTAAATAACTACATCATTAGATGCTATTGAATAAAGAAGCAAAGGAAAAGAATGAAAAGTACTTATTAAGTATTTACTGTGTGTCAAGCTTTGTACTAAGTGTTGGGTCATACAAAAAAGGTTGATATAGTCCCTGCTCTTGAAGCACAAGTAGTTATAATAATATAATGTCCCAGTTCTCTTTTTTTATCTGTATGAACTTGAATAGGTCATTTGATTTCTCAAGTCCCTTGTTTCCTCATTTAAGAATATTAATTTGGGGGCAGCTAAATGGCTCAGTGGATTGATAATTAGGCCTGGAGATGAGAGGTCCTGGGTTTAAATCTGACCTTGGGCAAGTCACTTAACCTCCATTGTCTAGCCCTTGCCGCTCTTTTGCTTTGGAACCAATACACAGTGGACCCTCTGTTTGCCAAAACTAACTTATCCACTTATACTCTTTCTTTTCTTGCCACTTTTATCTTCTGTGGCCTCTTCTTCATAATATTCTATTTAATGCATCACCATTGGATCCTTCTTCTTAATTTATAAACATGATTAAATCTTTCTTATACAAAAAATATGTTCTGGGATATTCCCACTCTTTCATATAGTCATACTATATCTCTCTTTCTCCTCACTCTCAATTTCATAGAAAAAGTAGTTTACTCTTGATGCCTTTACTTCCTCTTTGCCCACTTTACCCTTTGCAACTTGGTTTTTGTCAGTGCCTGGTGACTGAAAAAAAATGTCCCTCAAAGGTCAACAATGACTTATTTTCCACTAAATTCAGGGGTTTATTTTCTTTATTTATCTCTACTGACCAGTATATGACAATTAGCACAGTAGACATAACACTGCTCTCTGCTGGTTTCTTTCTTATTCTTTGAAGGCTATTTTAATGAAAGATCTTTGAGAAGCCTGCTACTTACTCATTTCTCTCCTTTTTTCTTCTGCTTTTTCTCCGATCTCTATAAATTGTGTGATTTTAAAGGTTCACAAAGAATCAAGTAATCAGAGAAGTATGTGGAACTATCTGGAGGAGAGTGGATGAGGCAAAACAAGATGGATAGGAAGATCTAATTACAAAACTGGACACCATAAACTTATTTGGAGACATGGTATTGTAGTGATGAGTGCTTCAGCTATCTTAACATTTTCTGGAGTATTCTTTCTCTCAAAAGAAGAAAAGATTATTTATTTTTGACTTCTATTTATGATAATTTGATATAAAAGATATAAAAAAGAATGAGAAAAAGATAAAATAAATAATGTATTAAAACTAAGTTTATTTTGAAAGTAAAGCAATTCATTATTTTTTAAGAGCTTGGCTTTATATTTTGTGATGCAGCCACTAGACATTTAGGTCTGGTTCTAAATTCAGTTTATTTTTATGTTTAGTTTTAATGGCTACAATAGTTGAAAGAGAACTCTTACTAAAATTTGCTGATGGAAATAGAAAGAGTACATAACTAGTTGTGCTTGTTAATTAATGATTGTTGTTTTCTAATTCCATTTACCAGTTATGCAAAGGGTTTTGTTGAAAACGAGCTAGTAAGTTTCCTTTTTCTTGATGTCACCATTATTTGTGCAAAACCATTGGAAGATGGTACATTTAAAAATATTTTTACCTCAAAATATGAGTTTGAAGGCCACTAAAACTCTTCATTTGGAATTAATGTTGTTGCTCAGTTGTTTCAGTCATATTCTAACCTTCGTGAGACCATTTGTCTTATTTTTTGAAAAGATAGTAGATCAGTTTATATTTCTTCTTCAGTTCATTTTATCCAATAATAAAACGGAGGCAAAGAGAGGTAAATGGCTTGCCCAGGGTCACACAGCTTGTAAGCATTTGAATCTGCATTTGAATTCCAGTCTTCCTGACTCCAGGTCTGACACTGATCCATTGATCCACCTAACTTTTGCTAAGTACATTGTGCTAGATACTAAGATGGCTAGATTAGAAGATTATTTCTAAATGTTTCCTAGTGTGCAAAAGTAGAGCACCACTCATTCTTGGCTATGCCCATCTTGCACCTCTATTCATGGATTGGATCCTCAGAGGTAATCTGCTAGCTCTGGGTTTTCAGGTAGCCTGTGGGTATGTATTATTAAAACTAGCTCACAAACAGACACTATTGAGCTTAACAGGAGACACACTTAGTGAACAGAAGTGCCACTTTTGTTTAATAACATCTATGCCTATCCATTTCTCTCCTATCCATCTACTATCTATTGGTTTATCTGTCTTTTTCTGTCTATATCTATTTTTAATTTATAAGTTTTTATTGTTTTCCATATTGCATTTCAATATAATTTCTTAATATTTACTTTCTGACATTTTGCACTTCATATTTTCTTTCCTTCCTACCTCTTGCCCCTCCCTAAGTAGGCAGGTCATATGATATAGGTTGTACTGTCCATATCTTTATCTGGTATCTATCTTTGTCTCTGCATCTACCTTCTCGTCCACCCACGAACCTACCTACCTACCTACCTAAATCTCTCTCTTTCTTGCTCTCTGTTTCTCTCTCTCTATTTTTCTCTCTCTATCTGTTTATCTGACTATCATCTATCAGTCTATTTATCATCTATCAATCTGTCTGTCTGTCTTTCGTCTATCAATCTATGTATCTCTCTATCTCTTGATTTGCCAATCTATACTTATTTACAAAGATTAGCACAATATCTGTTGTACAGTAGATGATGAATAAATGTGTATTAAATAAGTAAATATGGTTTCAGTGCTTGAATACAATTATGCAGGGTATATGTCCCATGTTTTTTTTTTCCACCACACATTTTCTCTACTATAAAATTTGTCTTATTAATCATTTGGTACTGAATTACTAGCAGCTTCCTATATTTATTTATTTAATATTTACTCATTCAAATCTTATCCTCTGTATGCTTTATCTGTTCAGGTGTGTGTATGTAACTTGTGAGGCTGATGGACTTCAGAAACAGTGGAGAGTGTCATTCAGTGCTCTTTTAAGAATTTCCCATATTGGGGGCAGTTAAGTGGCTTGGTCTTGAGCCTTGAGACAAGAGATCCTGGGTTCAAATCTGACCTCAGACACTTCCTAGCTCTGTGACCCTGGGCAAGTCACTTGACCCTCATTGCCTAGCCCTTAGCATTTTTCTGTCTTGGAACCAATACACTGTATTGATTCTAAGAAGGTAAGGGTTTTAAAAAAAAGGATTCCCCACATCAGTGAACATGGAGGATGAATTAGGTGGATGGAAACAAGTTTAAGCCTTCTTGGACTCCACTGACATAAAGAAATACTCAGGTGTTCTTTTTGCAGCTGTTTCTTCTTTCCTAAACTGATGTATTTCTATTCATCATTTGTGGCCTGGTGATGATCTTAGGTAAATGCATTGTTTCATGGAGAAGGACTCAGTAAAAATGATAGAAATCATGACTGGGTACAACTTCTTATTAGTGTAGAAACATGGACTTTAAAGTGTGATGGGGCTTGATGATTAGTCCTGAGACCTTTAGAGTAATACCATTTTTTAACATTGTAGAAAAGAAAATAGTAGTATGTAGAGAATTTTAAATTTTCTATTCTCCAGTAGGGCGAAATAGACTTCAGATTTATAATATTTTGGTCGTACATGGAGAACAAGTGAGGAAATGATTTGTAATAATAATGCATTGTGATTAGCATCTTCTTTCACCTTTAACTTGTCTTATAGCTGTTTGAATATGTAGGCTTGAATGACATTTCGGGGTTGCCTTTTCCTAGTTAACTGTCACTTGAATTTCTTTTTATGTGCAATTTTATCAAAAGTTATGGGGGAGAACTGAATGTAATTATTATACTTGCACTTTATCTACTTATACAGATGCCTTAAGGCAGTGGGTACATTATGAATAGATATTATATGGCTACAATCAATGTCGACAAAATAAGCACAAAGCAGACATAGAATCATATTAATGCATATATATATATTATATATATATTATATATATACGCACACACACCAGCATGAAAAAAGGGGACTCAATGGGAGTGGGTTTGTCATTTTCAGTCATTTTTAGTATAATCCTACTGCTGATGTAGCTTGCTCTCTCCCCTTCCCTCTAAGTGTAATGCCCTTTTCTGCATCCACCGATTAACTGATTAGATGGTCTAGAATAGGTTTGACATTCTCAACGTGCACTTTATGGTCTGTGTTTTACATCATAGTATCATTGCAAATTTAATGCAGAGAGAAAAGCTTTGTAGATTGAAGAAATGCCCTTTTGTTCTTTCTGAAGCATACCTGCTATTTTATGCTGACAGGGTAATCTCCTTTAAGCGTGCAAAATCACTGCCATAATATTTAAAGTTACGAGGTCACATGGCTGTAGTAGATTTAAGAATAATTTCAGGCAAAATAATTGTTACAGTTATTCTGACTTTGAGGCAACGTATTTTAGCAGTGCTCACTGTTCCTTGAGCCTTGGGAATTTGGCTGCTCTGTAGTAACCAAAATTGCTGTATTAAACCCACAGGCATCCACAGTTGTTTTTATGATACACTAGTGTAGAACACACTCAGAGTTTCTTCTTTTTTAAAGTTCAGAATGAAACAATATTGCATTGGATCCCTTGAAAAATATTTTTTCTCATTCCTCCAACGGGTATACTGAATGGGGGGTAAGCCTTTTATGCTTAGTCTTGGGGTCATCATAGGAAACATACTTTCCTGAGATAAGGATTCCATGATCATTTATCCATTTGTCAGAAAGCAACGTATCATGGAAAGAACGTCTGTTTTATTTTCTCTTTGGGGAAGAGGGGAGATTGAATGGAGATGAGTAGAATATACCATATTTCTGAAAAATTCTCCCTGTTTGAAATGAACATTAAATCAGAAAGCCATGTATTTGTAAGTTTACTATCTGTAATATCAAGAAAGGAAATCCTTGACTTAATTTGAGATGGGTTGGATATTTAGGAAAATGGAATTCAAGACATTCAGAATACATATATGTACAGAATCAAAAAAGGAAGAAAGAGAATCTAAAAAGGGAACACTGAGAATGGACTCAATTATAAAGTAAAGAATCTAGAGAATTCAGTATGACTTGGCATGCACACACACACACACACACACAGAGAGAGAGAGAGAGAGAGAGAGAGAGAGAGAGAGAGAGAGAGAGAGAGAGAAAGAGAGAGAGAGAGAGAGAGAGAAAGTGGTGGGGCAATATGGTATAGAATAGTGGTATCAGACTAAAATAGAAACAAGGACTAATAAACATATCATTTTTGACCATTCCCTGCAAATTACATTGAATTCATACATTACAGCCTCTACTTCTCTTTATACATACACACAAAGCTATGTCTGGATGTGTTATTGCATCAGTGAATATGATGAAACTTATTTCAACAATGGAGAGAATTCAAAGAATGAAAGGGAAATGAAGAAAATATCTTTGAGGAGTATGGCTGGGCTACAGCCATTCCCAAGGGGCAGATGAAAGAAGAGTTGTGAAAAAGATTAGGAAAGACAAGTCACAAAAGATAGGAATGAAGGGAAAGGAATGTCCTGGAAACCAAGGGAGAAGAGAGTATCTAAAGGGAGGGAGGTCCTGTTTGACAGTTTTATATACTATATAGAGGTGAAGGTGATGAACACTGAAAAAAAGTCATTACATTTGGTAGTTAGGTAGGTCTTTAGTGATCTTAATGAAAACAGTTTCAATAGCATGATGAAGACAGAAGCAATATTTTAAAGGGTTCAGGGAGGAATGGGTTTTAAGAAAGTTGATGCAGTTGTGGAAAAATTAATGTTGAATTGTGATATCATTTATGAAACAAATTGTCCCCTTATATTCCCTTCCACTTCAGGAAAGGCGGAAACAGTGTGATTCTAAGCTACAAAGGGTTTCTCCTAAGGCTAAGAAACTGAGTTGGGATTTCCCTTCTTTTGCATGGATCTTGGAAGGATAACAGGCTTAGGGGCAGAGCTAAGCAGCTACTGGGCCCACTTAGACTGAATCAATAAGCAGTGAGAGAGAGGACATTAAGAAGAGGAGAATGTGAAAGGTCAGGGTTGAAGGAAGATTTTGTTTTTAGGCTAGGGTAATTAAAGAATATATATGTATATATATAATGGCACAGAAAGGTTAAAGAATGATTTGTCTTGGAAAAATCAAAAGACAAGAAAAATTGCCTTTATAACTATTTTAGAATAAGAAGATTGGCAAGAATAAAAGAGGCCACTGCTTTTAAAAGATATCATTATGATAATGGAGACAAAATGAAGGCAACACAACTCAATTCTTCTTGTTTCTATCTTCTCCATCAAGGAAATTGATATTCAAATTAGAAAGTATGACAAAGAGGATATTAAATTATAAGTGAGAAAAGAGGGTCAAAGAACAGCATGGTGTAGTCGGAAGAACAGAAAAAGCTGGAGAAAGAACATTGGATTTGGATGCAGAGAACATAAATTCAAATAAGTTGAAATCCCAACTCTGCTCCTTACTACCCATGTGACCTTGGGCAAGCTACTTAATCTTTCTCTGTTTACTTAGCTATAAAATGAGGGCATTGGAAAACTAAAGTTTCTTCCAAATTCAAATCCATAATACTTTAGACACCAACCTTTTTAAAATTAATTAATATTTCCAGGGATAGGTCATCTACATTATAGTATCTTGAGAGAACTTAAAGAATAGTTCATATATGCATCCACTGTTAATAATCTATGGGAAATCATCAAGAGTGAGAATTATCAGAAGACCAGGGGTGGAAATAATGTTTTTTGGTAATGAAGTATAGGAAAATATCAATGGATTCTGGAAACTAAAAATTAATATGCTTAATATTAATCCCTAGCAAAATTCTCAAATGGATCATTTAATGGATATCTTGTAGGAAATTAAAAAAGAAACAATAAGTACCAGAATTCCTCTTACATTAATTCAGCCTTTCAACTTTATTTCCTTTTGAGAGAGACCACTAAATAGTTCAATGAAATGCCATATATATCAGGTGACCTGATTTCAACAAAGCATTAGATTAAATCTTCATATACTCATGGACAAGCTACAGACATTTAAGCTGAATGATAGTATAACTCATTGATTGCTGATTTAATTATTATAACCAGAGAATGTTGACAAATAGATCCTTATCAACTTGGCTAGAAGTTCCTAAGAATGTGTTGTAGGGCTCTGTACTCTACACTTTCATGATTTTCATTTTAATCTATACTTCAATACTTCTATTTTCTCATTGGTTCAGGTATGTGTGGTTCAGGTTCATGTATACTTTGTAGTTTGCCCAATTTTGCTCTAATGAACCTTTTTTTAGTTTTTAGTTTTTTTTTTTTGTAATCTGTGGATATCAGTGTATTACTTATCCTTTTTGTCTGTTATTCTCTCATTCTCAATATATGACCAACCACCTCTTTTTCTATCATACATTTCCTAAATGACATCTTTTATGCCATCTCTTATGCACAAATCATTGGTTAGAATATGTGGCAGGCTAGTAATGCCGACCATATATCTTTTTATTATCTTTGGGGTTGCTAGACATTTTTATTCCTCAGAAATCTGGAAAAATCTAGAAATTTGTATTAATCACTTGAATAAATACATAAATATTATCCTTACACATTTTTGTGGTTGTTTATATCAAGAAGGCTGAATGACATTAAATGTCAACAAAGAAACATTTATTAAGCTTTTACCACACTATGTGCCAGGCACTATGATAGAGACAAAAATGAAATATTGTTTTTGCATATGGAGTTAAAACTAAGGGAACAAACCAACAAGATAAAAGTGAAGAAGTAGAAATATACATTTAAATTAAACTATTTCCTAAGAATAGAAAAAGGAAGACCTGATTTTTGCAGTTCACGTGGAAGACACCAGGGGAAATTCAGTAAAGTATAAGTTTAATATTAGGTATCAGTACAATTTAACTTCTAGCAAGAAAAAGCATTAATAATGTGAGGTATGTGGAAGTATGGGCAGCTAGGTGGCTCAGTGGATAGAGTGCTGGTCTTGGAATTGGGAAAACCTGAGTTCAAATCTAGCCTTAGACACTTACTAACTATGTACCCTTGGGCAAGTCACTTAACCTCTGTTTGCCTTAACCTGCTGGAAAAGGAAATGGTAAACCACCCCAGTATCTTTGTCAAGAAAACCCAATGGACAGCCTTAGCATGCAATGATCTACAGGGTCATAGAGTAAGACATGACTGAATGACTGAACAATAAGAACAATGCACGAGTGGAGTCAGCTTTTAATGGGTCAGGAGAACTGATGGTTAAATTTTCATAGTGATCGTTTACTCATTGGAAACTGGCAAACACTACAAATCAGAACTTTATTAATTTATATTTGTTGATTTAAGAAAGTTAAGGAGGTAATATTAATAATGCAGATTAAACTTGAAAGTATGTATACAGGTCCCCCTTCCTGAGAGCTGGTTATTAAACACTCATTTACCAGATTTTTCTTCCTTTCCCCCAAAGTATGTCACTTGAAAATCATAAGTTTTATTGTATTCTAATTTGGTTAGACCACATTTGGAATAGAATTTCAGGTTTGGGGTGACATACTATAGGAGAGTCATTGACAAATAAGGAAACGTGCAGAGAGTGGTAACTAGTATTGTCTCTGGAAAGCATTTAGCAGGAGGAACATACAAAGGAACTGGGGATATTTAGCTTGAATAAGAGAAAAACAAGGTGTAGTAGATATTAGGATGGTACATGGTAGACTTGTTTTTTTTTGTCTTCTAATATTTGTAAGTCTGTTACCTAGAAGAGGTATTAGACTTGTTCTTCCTGGACCCTGAGGTAGAAGCTGATTTCAGCTCAATAGAAGGAAGAATTTTTCTTTGGAGCTCTCCAGTAGCAAAACATAATTAATGCCTCTGGAAGCATTTCAACCCTGGAAATGTTCAAGCAGAGGCTAAAATGGACTCTAGAGGATCAATGCTATTGGAGAAAGGGCCTTGCATTAGGTAGGAGAATGGACTTGACCTCACAAGTCCTTATCAACTCTAAGATCCTAATTCAATGTTCTTTTTCTTACTATTTCCCTCATTTGTCATTCTGCCATAAAATGAGGAAAAAGTTAATAGCTAAGGGGGGAAAAGCTGTACAACCCAAACATCACCTTAATTCCATGGTTGTTTTTTTTTAAAGAAACCAGTGGATTAGAGACAAAAGTTCATATTTATTTACTGTTACAGCCAAGTGAATCTTCTCCTCTAACTACAACCCCTAGGAGAGCAAGAGAGAGAAAATAGCTTCAGAGGGACCTTTCCCACCCTATGGGGTAGAACATTACACAGTGGGGAGGACAATACTTTCCCTGCCTCTACCTTCATAATGTTTTCATCTCTTTCTGCTTGGCAGACCTTAAGTCTATGAAATCTTTATATCTCTCATGTTTATTTTTTTCAAAAGGTTTCTCATCTCTGTAGGGCTTTTTCTTCAAATGATCTCATATCATGGGGGAGAAATCTATTCTATCACTAGAAAGTTCTTATTACTGGCAACGAGGCACACATACGCCCCTAGAATTATTGCTACTATGAAGAAAAAGCAAGGTTTCTTTAAAAGCATGATCTGTTCCTCCACCATTTCCCCTTTCCCCACACTTATTGTTCTCTGAATATTGTCATAGTTATATTTATATACACTCGCTCTCCTCCATCTCTGACTCTGTCTTGTCTTTGTCTCTGTCTCTCTCTCCCCTCATTTTTTTAAAACAGAACATGTTACTTTTAGAGTGGTAATTAAAAAAACAACAACTGTCTACCTATCTTTGCATGCCTTTTTATAAAATAATAGGATTAAAGGTGGAAATGACCTTAGAGGTAATAGAACCTAACCCTTTCCTTTTACAGAGGAAGGTATTGATATCCAAACTGATGAAGTGACCCAGAGTCACATAGGTAGTAAGTAACAAAGAAAAGATGTAAATATGTTCTCTGCCTTCAAACTCAGGGCTATTTCTACCACGACAATTTTCATTTCCATTTTGTGTTCCATTGAAGGTTTACAGCATGTGTGAATTAGGAGAGTTTAACTGTTCAATACTATTTTAATCCTTAAAAATGGTAAAATTTCCAGAAGGCAGAGAAGGAAGGATATGGAAAACAAATATAAAAAGTTTGTCTATTATTGCTCAAAACCATGATGCATAGGTACCTGAAATATGGGACAAAACTAATTTCATTGTACTTTAAGATATCATAATGTTGGAGAGAGTCTGGGGAAAATATAACTACAATAATGAGTGTGATGGGGATGAAGGCATATATGTGTGAAAGGAAAAGGGACATTAGTCTGCCCTCATATCACATATTCTCTGGCATTTGAGAACACAACAAATTAAATTAATCTCTTTAGTCCATAAAAATAAGTATGGAAATGGGATGAAAGAAGTCTATAAAATTAATGAGTATATAGGATATATATATCTGAAGCTTGAAAAAGGTTTATTAAGTGTAAATAAAAGAAAGGAAGTACCCCCAAAAGTCAGAGATACAAATAGAGGTTGAAAAGATAATTATCTTTGAAAAAAGATTATATGAACTTGTGAATAAAATAATTAGTATAAATTATTAAGGGAATCATAGAATAGTTAAGTTTGAAGGATCTTCAAAGATTATCATACAAAATTATCACACAAAATTATCATAATTTTCAACAAAAATGTGAATTCTGTCTACAGTATCCCCAGCAAGTTATCATCCAGCCTCTGTGGAAGACCTCTTGTTTATGAGTAACTTGGGAGCTTTGGAAATTTTAGACAACTCTTAATTGTTTTATTTCATATATAACACAAACATGTCTCTATAAACCTCTATATATCTTCCATCTGGAAGCCATAATTCTATTCTCTGGGTCTGAGCAGAACAAGGCAAGTATGATTGCTACATGACAATTCTCCAAATATCTGAAGACAGCTATAGGTTTTCTTTTCTCTTTGAGGTGTAATAGTGGAAAAAATTTTTCAATTTAGAGTCAGGAAGACCGGATTCAAATCCTGCCTCATATAGACACCAGCTATATAATTCTGGGATAATTCATCTTCTTTTGGGCCCAGTTCCCTTCTTTTTAAAATGGGGAAAATATAATCTACCTCACAAAATTGTTGTGAGGAACAAATGAGATTATATATGTGTAAATCATCTTGTAAACTTTAAAACACTATATAAATGTAAACTTTTATAAATTTCTTTGGGCCTAATATCAGCTTACTATCTTAGCCATCTTCTAAATACATTTTAATTTGTTAATGATTTATCCAAAATCTGGAACTCCAAACTGGAATAATACTTTAGCTATAGTTTTATCAAGCAGGGTATAGCAGAACCTTCTTCCATTATATGCCCCCCTTGTTCTGGCCACTAATAAATTTAAGAAAGCATTAATTTTTAAATTGTTTTGCTGGTTTAATATGGAACATTAAGTTCACTAAAAGTTTTTAGTTGTCGTTTTTACATGAACTGTTTCCTAATTATATATCCACATCATATACTCTGGTGGTGTATTCTATAATGTCCAAATGCAGGACTTTGCCTTTTTCCTAATTAAATATTAATTTCATCCCACTTGTAGGTTTTCAAGATCACTTCAAGTGCTAATTCTGGCACCTAATAGCTATCTATCTCAGCTTCATCTCGTCTGCAAAATATACCAAACATACCATTTATGTCTTCAGCTAAATTGCTGATAAAAATGTTGAAGTTAACTAGCTAGAGGAAAAGAGTCCTATGGTGTGGCAGGAAAAACCAATTTTCAGGTTGTACTTGACTCTTTGCATCTTATAATTTGTTTGCTTAAATTTACCTGTGCTATCATGAACCTATTTATTTCTACCTTTCCACAAGTTTATAATAATTTACTGAACTGCAGATGTACTACGTGTATTACTTTCACTCTAATCTATTATCCCTGTTTTTTAAAAAAATTTATCTGGCAAGACTTGTTTTTAGTTAACATGCTGGCTCAGCAATCACTTCTTCCCTTTCTAAAGATTTTTTTTTTGATAGGGACTTAATAACTACCAATAAATGATAGTATTTCAACATTCAAAGCAGAAAAAAGATTTTGTATGAATCTGTGAACTGATATGCATAGTTTTAGAAACGTACATGTTAAATCTAACAAGGCAGGAACAAATGTCATGTTTGTATCTCATGTGGATCCTCTTTAAATGCTTTGTGTAATTTTAATTTTTTCTTCCTTTTTTCTCAATGGAATAGGGGATAATAAGGAAAGAAAAATAGATTTCTGTTAATTAAAAGAATTTTTTAAAATGAGGCTAGGAAGGTAAGATGCCATAATCTTATGATCGGGGGAACTTTGATTAAAACATAAATTCAGTCAAATGTCTGGATATTCAGTTCTATGACATTCTTCATATAGCTCAATGAGTCTCAAAGCCTAGTCCATGGATTCCTGGAGAGCCCTGAGACTCTTTCAGAATGTCTATGAGTTTAAATCTCTTTTCATTATAATACTAGGATTTTGTTTGTCTATGAAAACAGTCCTCTCTTTTCCAAGTAAATATCTATGTTAAGGTAGATTTTCTCCATATACTTCAACCAAAACAATGTATGTCATAGATTGAATGTAGAAACAGATATCTTTTATCTATCTATCTTCTTCTATTAGGCCAGATATTAAGCAGATTCATACAAATATATAAAACGGCCACTTTTCTCACTAAATTTTTTGTTTTTACAGTTATTTTTTCATAAAATTTTGTTATGTTATTATATGGAGGGCATGTTGTTTTAAACAAATCAATAAATATTTAGAAATATCTGTTTTAATTTAAAAATATTTGTTTGTCATATTAAAATCCCCAATTAGTTCCTTCTTTCCTTCCCTTCCCCGCATTAGAGAAGGCATCACTTGACACAAAGGCATATGTGTATTTAAAACTATTGCTTATTTCTACTTATAAGTTCTTTCTCTGGAAAAGGATTTCTACAAGTCATTTTTCAAATATTTCTGTTGTTGTACATAATGTTCTCTTGCTTTAGCTTTTTTCACTCTATAATTTCATGTAGATCTTTCCACGTTTTCCAAAATTAACCTGTTGGTCATTTATTGTAGAGTATAGTATACCATAATGATCATAGGTTACATCTTATGGCAAACAGTTTAAATTTTTAAATTGATAAATAATAATACATATAATCCACATAGACCAAAGCTCTTTAAAATCCTCAATCATTTTTTAGAAAATAAAGTGCTTCTGAGACCCAGATTTGAAAATTGCTTATTTTAGATATCTGGTAACATCAAGATTTTTTAATGAAATTTAGTTTTTACCTGGATGTTTGATATTTGCACAGTCATATTCCTGATATTACCAATGGAAATATGGAATATCAATAAAAAGAGGAAAGAATTTCAAATAAAATGAAAATAAATAATAATGCTAATTCAATTCACTCATTTTTCAGTCATATCTGATTCTTTGTGACTCCGTTTTGCGGTTTGTTGGCAAAGATACTAGAGAAGTTTGCCATTTCCTTCTTCAGTTTATTTTACAGATGAAGAACTGAAGCAAACAGGGTTAAATGTCTTGTCCAGGATCTACACAGTCAGTAAGTATTTGAGGTTGGGTTTGAACTCATGAAGATGAATCTTCCTGATTCCTCTGAGCACCTATCTGCCTGGTAAGGATAATATAAAAACAAAACCAACCAACCAACCAAACAACCAATCAATCAAACAAACCCCTGAAACCTTCTTGGCATTAGCCCAAATTCTGAAATGATCATTAGCAACAATAACAATAGATTTGCATCAACCTGTACTTCACAAAATCTGTTCTCCTCCACAACTCTTAACTCTCATTTCTTTACTCCAGCAGTTGCTACATAAGCTGGATAGTGACTCCATTTATTTTGGCAAAGGCCAGGTCAGGCATTGCCCTTAAATCTCCTTACACTTATAATAATACTTTGAACTTAATAGATTAATTTACATGTTACAAAGTGCTTTCACAGTCAATAACAAAAGCTTGCATTTATAAAGTACTGTTAGATTTACAAAGTGCTTTCTTCAAAATAACCTTGTGAAATAAGTAGCACAAATAGTATCAGCTTTATAGAGCTAAGTATTATGGACAGAAGAGAAAGCAAGAGAGACTTGTTTTGGGAGAAAAGAGAAGCTCTGGGGAGTCTGGTTTTCCAGGCAAGTTTCCTTTTGTGCCTGCATTTGTAATTCTTTGTGTTTTGTGCATCCTTGGAGAAAATCTCTACTATAACTTTCTCAAGATTTTTAAGTAAAGAATGAAGGGCAGGTAATGATAGCTCTGTTTTATCAGATAAGTAAGAAATAAATATTTAATAATTCTCTGATTCTGTTTGCTTGGGAGGTCATGGTGGTACCCTTGGTCATCAGATCTTGAGAAATACTTTTCTAAGAAAGTTAGGAGTAACTACATTGGAAGCCTACTAACACGATGAATCTCTGTGAAAATGTGAGTCAGTAGGGGATTTGTTGGATGCATTTTATTTTCCCAATCAGCACTCCATTGAGAAACAAACATTATTCAGGAAAAGGACTCCAAACTCAGCTTGGAGTTTTTCATATTTTATACACGTTAAGCACCTTCTTTGTAAATAACACTGAAAAATGCAAGGAGACGCACAAAACTTAGAGGAGAGTCTCTTCATTCATGGATTTTACAGTTTAGTATGAAGGCATCTATCAATCCATAAGCATTTATTAAATGCCTAGAAACTATGCTAGGTCTGGTTTTTAAAAAGGCAAAGAACCAAATTAATTCCTGTCTTCAAGGAGTTTTCATTCTATCAGGAGAAACAGTGAGTAAATTGTAAAAAGTAATTTTGAAGATTGGAGGTACTAGAAGATGGGAGAATCAGGAAGAACCTCATGTAGGAGATAGGACTTGAGTTGAGCTTTGAAGGAAGGTAGGTAGGTATTTTTAAAAAGTCAGAGGATAATGGAGTTCCCTTCAGGCACTGGGGAAGAGGAAGGAATGGACTTTGTGTATTAAATGTTGGAAGAAGGAAGAATTCTTCTTTATTACTACATAATGGCAGGGTCAGGGCCCAAGATAGATCATGGACCAAACTAGCTGAGCTGGCACCAGAGGTCCTTGCTTACTTTACCTCTCACATGCTTTCTTTCTTCTAGCATTGACCTTATGAATCCTGAAAGATACTGGAAGGTCAAGGCCTATTAGTGATGGTGACAAGGGCAATTTTTTTTAAACCCTTACCTTCCATCTTAGAATCAATATTGTATATTGGTTCCAAGGCAGAAGAATGGTAAGGACTAGGCAATGGGGGTTAAATGATTTGTCCAAGGTCACACAGCTAGGAAGTGTCTGAGATCAGATTTGAATCCAGGACCTGGGACTTCAAGACTTCAAAACCATCACTGTATCTGGAGTATGGAATAAAGTCTCTGGGCCTGGTTCTCAATCCACTAAACCTCCCAAATATCCCTGACGAGGGCAATGTTTAACAGCAATTGTGCTTCTAGCAGCAGTAGCAAGAACTGGAATAAGGAAAGCATCATCAAAGAAGACTCCTGGAAAAGATCTTGCTTGTTTGACTAAATCATAACGATGAAGAGGTTGAAGGTAAAACAATTAATTAGCATCTTCATAAGTCCTTTGTTGCCTTATAACTTAAACATTAACCTCTTAAATTATTGTATAGTAATCTATTTGAATAATTTAATTATTCCTTATTACATAGCATTCTCTTATATTTGGAAATCATTTTATTATTTGGTAATAATAATAGCATGTATATAGCACAGTTTAAAAAGGGTTTTATAAATATTTTGATATTTGAGTCTCACAATGACCCTGGGAAGAAGGTGATATTATTTCTATCTATTTTGTTGATAAGAAAACTAAGGCAAAAAGAAGTTAAGTGATTTGTCCAGGTTCATGTAGCTAGTAAACATCTGAGGCCATATTTGAATTCAGGTCTTCCTTATTTCAGGTTCAGTGATCTATGACTACTCTGGGGTCCTTCCTTTTTAAAAATAAATTTTTTTCTTAATTTCTGGGGAAAATTCTAGACTTCAAACCCATCACTGTACCTGGAGTATGGAATAAAGTCCTGGAAAGCCTAATTCTACCCACTGAGAATTTAGACAACCCCAGAGCCACAAACTTGGTGTTCATCCATGTCTGAGTGTAAAAACAAGTAGGAATTATTACCCAGAGACG
Source organism: Gracilinanus agilis (assembly GCF_016433145.1). Classification (NCBI taxonomy): domain Eukaryota; kingdom Metazoa; phylum Chordata; class Mammalia; order Didelphimorphia; family Didelphidae; genus Gracilinanus; species Gracilinanus agilis. The sequence goes on from NC_058130.1 coordinate 239,062,561, forward strand.
TCTGTGAGATCCAGTAGTGACTGATTTTTCCTAGAAATGTTTTACAGTTCCTTTTGTTATAAAAATATGAAAAGTCTAAAACACTGTTGGTAGGGCTGTGAACTGATAAACTATTCTGGAGATCAATCTGGAACCATGCCTAAAGGGTCATAAAACTCTTTGACCCAGCAATACCACCTCTGAGTCTATATCATAAAGATATTAAAGATAAGAGAAAAAGACCTGCTTGTACGAAAAATATTTATAGCAGCTCTTTTTTGTGGTGGCAAAGAACTGGAAACTGAAGGGATGTCCATTAATTGGGACTAGCTGAAGAAGTTATGGAATACTGATTGTAGTGGAATACTATCATGCCATAAGGAATGACAAACAAGATGATCACAAAAAAAATCCTGGGAAGACTTATATGAAGTGATGCAAAGTGAAAGAAGTGAGCCAAACCAGGAGAATGTTGTACACAGTATCAGCAATAATGGGTGAACATCAACTGTGAATAACTTTATTATTATCAAGAAAACAGGATCTAGGACAACTCCAAAGGACTCATAATGAAAAATGATATATACTGCTAAATAAAAAACTGATGGAATCTGAATGCAAATTGAAGCATACCATTCTTCACTTTATTTCCTCTATTAATTTTTCTCTAATATAAGCAATGTGTATCTTGTTTTATTTATATGTTGACAAACATGGAAATATGTACTATACAATCTATATCAGATTGCCTGCCTTCTTGAAGAGAGGGCAGGGGTGGGTGTGAGAGAGACAACACGGATTTCAAAATGTCAGATGATTTTTAAAAATCTAGAAAATATAAAAAATATTTTAAAAAAGAATTTTGCCTTAGCATCAAGAGGTATCAATGACAGAACTTAACATTAGGTCTTCCTAGTTTTGATACACATTCTGTACCCACTATTAACACCTTACCTCCCAGACGCTTATTTAGCAGCCATTTAATAAATGGTGATAGGATTGAATTTAATCATACACAAAAAAGTATGAGAAGCATCAAAGTATAGTGCATAGAAAACTGGCACTTTGGAGTCAGGAAGATCTAGGTTCAAGGCCTACCCCTGAAAAATATTTGTGTGACCTGAGAAAGGCACTTAATCTCTCTGTGTCCCAGGCAACTTCTTAACGATATATGTTGTAGAAAAGGTGCTAATCTTTCTTGGTCAAGGAATTTCCTTACTAGAAGCTTCTTACACAGATAAAAATAACAGAAATAGTTAAAAAATAAAAGAAAAAAATCTTTTCAAAGTGCTTTCCCTACACTATTAAAGCGATACTATTAATTTATTTTGATTTTTCTTTTACATTATAGATTGTATGTTAAAGATAGAATAGATCTCAGGAGTCATCTAGTGACCCCCCCTTCATTTTTTAACCAAGGAGAATGAAGACTTGATAAGTTAGTGTAACCACTTATTTAGACCAATTTTCTTATGGTCATTAAAAGGTCATCTGAGACCTGGCTATATGGACAAGGAAATTAAGTCTGCTACTGGATCTTTGGACTTAGGAGAACTAGAAAAACAACAATCTTATGTAACTCATACCTACCCCCTCCAAAGTCTATAAACATTTCTGGCTTCCTGTTTTTATTATACATTCTGGAATTCTATTTCTGTGATTAATAAATTCTCCATGATCCTAGATCCTGTGAATTCAAAATGATGACTGCATTAAGAATAAAGAGTGCCAGACTGGAGAGTAATTTGGCTGTGTGCATGTGTGTCTTGGGGGTACAGGCTTCCCCAGACACCCTAACCACCTAGATTGTGTAGGATATTTAAAAGACTTAATTTTTCCTTACGTTCATGAAGGTGACTTTGAGGCTTTTCAGCCTCTCCCTTCATTCTTTTGTTTTAACCCTTAACTTCTCTGTATTGGTTCATAGGTGGAAGAGTGGTAAGGGTGGGCAATGGGGGTCAAGTGACTTGCCCAGGGTCACACAGCTGGGAAGTGGCTGAGGCTGGATTTGAACCTAGGACTTCCTGTCTCTAGGATTGACTCTCAATCCACTGAGGTACCCAGCTGCCCCTCCCTTCATTCTTAATGAGCACAGATAGGTACATCCCAGCTTGCTCCTTATTAACATCTACTTTATGTCTCATATTTCTGATTGTTCTCTAAACTGGACAGTTCACCTCCTTTTGTCTTAGAGGCATAGAACATAACCATATGACTCACCTCAGGTTTCAGAGACCAGTAACATGCCATACATTATCCTTTCTCTAGTCACATAGATCCTGTTGTCAAAAGCCCAGGACACATCTCCTCTAGGATCAGTACTCCACCTGCATTGTTCTCCCAGCCAACTCAACAAGATTTTTAAATTGATAAATTTCTCTTTTAATTTTTAATCTCTGTTTTGGAGTCTTGCATTCTTACAAAGGCTATCTGTCCTGAACCTGGGGTTCACCTTAAGTGCACTCACAATGTGAGAGAGAGAAAGAGAGAGAGAGAGAGACAGAGAGGCAGAAAGAGACAGAGAGACAGAAAGAGACAGAGAGACAGAAAGAGACAGAGAGAGACAGAGTCAGAGACAGAGAGACAGAGAGACAGAAAGAGACAGAGAGACAGAAGGAGACAGAGAGAGACAGAGACAGAGACAGAGACAGAGAGACAGAGACAGAGAGAGGCAGAGAGTAAAATTTTAGCAGGTATGATTCTAGACACTAAGAATGGTTTGCTAAAAGAGCCTTAGCTTACCTTTCTTTGTCTCCAACTGTAAAACCTTGGAGAATTGTGTAGCTAAGAGAAGTGGTTAAATATATGAAAAGATGTTGAAGTACTTTACCCATGACAGCCCCAACCTTGTGTCAATCTGCAGGAGTTTACTCTAATATTATTCTTTGTTCCTTAAGTTCATAATTACTGATTTGTATGATGTTTTAGAAAGGTAGCTTATTCTTAATATATAACTATGACCAATCATTGAAATACCTGGAAAAATTACGACTTTAATAAGACCACTAAACTATAATATGATGTCAATAACATAATTTCATTGTAATAATAACAATAACCAGCACTTATATCACACTTTAAGATTTACAAAGTATAGTATTTTGCAAATATCTCATTTGAGTCTTACAACGACTGGGAAATAGGTACATTATTAACTTTATTTTACAGATGAGGAAACTGAGGTAAACAGAGATCAAATGGTTTAAAACTCTTTAAAAATATTTCATTTTATCCTTACAACAACCCTGAAAGTTATTATTCCCACTTTATAGATGAAAAAAATTGAAGAAGACAGGTTAAAATGACTTACCCATTATCATGAAGTTAGTGAATCATCTGATTCTGTATTTGAATTGATTTCCTCTGGATACGAGGTATAGCACTATATCCTCTGTTTTCCCTAGCTACACTGGTGATCCTAGTGAATGGTTACCCAAGTTAGGTGGCTGAGTGGATTGAGTGCCTCTCTGAAGTCAAGAAGAATCAACTTGCCCGAGTTCAAATCCAACCTCAGACATTTATTCAGCTGTGTGACCCGGGCCAAGTCGCTTGATCCTATTTGTCTCTGTTCCTCATCTGGAAAATGAGCCAGAGAAAGCAATGGCAAACAGAGATTTGAACCTTGGTCCAAAACGGTAAGTATTTTTTTTATTATTTTTTAAAGAATATAGCCTGAGCCAGAGGCAATTGAGAGGCAATCTGATTTTATTAACAATTCTTATGGGCTCATCAAAAACAGAGGAAATTACCCACCCGACTGGGACCATTTACTCTAAGCAATACAGAAATTATGACTAAACAAATTCATTGTAGTATAATAGCATTTGATAAAAGGATAGTCTTTCAGAAGTAAATAACTTCTCAAGTAGAGTTTGCTCCCTTCATTGTTTCTTTTCCTTTGAATATTATTGGTCCTGATAAAATGAATCTGGGAAATTCATACCCCTGGAGCTAAATAAGTAAGAAAAAGTGAGCATGTGTACATCCCCAAGTGAGAATATGTATGTGTGTATGGAGGGGTGCAGTTAAATGGAATGAGTACACATTTTTTTCATTTTTCCCTGTTTACCCTAAGCTGGCAAAGCTTGCCAGACAGTGCCACCTGCTATTACTTTGTTGTTTCTGTTTGTTGTTTCTGACTCTTTGTGATCCCATTTTGGGGTTTTCTGGGCAAAGATACTAGAATGGTTTGCTCTTTCCTTCTCTAGACCATTTTACAAATGAAGAAACTGAGGCAAATAGGATTAAGTGACTTGCCTAGGGTCACACAACTAGGAAATATTTGAGGGCAAATTTGAACTCTCAGGAAAGTGAGTCTTTATGACTCTCTATCCACTGCAGCATCTAGCCAGCTGCCTACCTTGTTAGTTGATTTGTCCAAAGCTAGGTAGAATTCGCAAAGTCATGATTCAAACTCACATTTTCTGCCTCCGAGGCTAGGGGATTTCCTGCTATATCACTGATAGATTTTGAAATTGAGGGTATAAGAGGTGTCTGAGGTAGCATTCAGGTCTCCTGACTTCATTTCATTCTTTTCACTATTCTACTTGCTTTACCAGTCTTGCATACAATGCCACCTCTACTTAGAAATATAAAGTGGACTGGAGTACTCATTATAAGACTTTTGTTCTGCAGATCAAAACAAACAGTAGACAAGAAAGAACAATTACGGTGAGGAAGAGTGGGAGTGGGAGAGACCATCCAGAATGTACTCATGCAATCCAGAACTCATGTAATTCATGATTCTCTCTCTCTCTCTCTCTCTCTCTCTCTCTCTCTCTCTCTCTCTCTCTCTCTCTTCCTC